>NC_051211.1:17673133-17973133 GCF_015220715.1 Pygocentrus nattereri | reverse complement strand
TTTTACATAGCTTTTTGTGCCAAGTTTACAGCTTGACAACAGTTAACTGGTCCCTTTCTTTTCCTTTTAAAGAATATCCCTGTCCAACTAATAGCCATTATGAGCTGTGCGCTACTTCCTGCCCAGCAGCCTGTCCCGGTCTGTCATTCCCCTTTCTGTGCACCCAACCCTGCCAGGAAGGATGCCAGTGTAATGATGGACTGCTGCTAAGTGGAGACAGCTGTGTACCCCCTACTGGGTGTGGTTGTCTCCATGAGGGGCGCTACAGACAGAGTGGAGAACGTTTCTGGTATGGTGAAGGGTGCCAATCCCTATGTATATGTAATGGGACCACAGGTTTTGTCCGCTGTTCTCTATCATCTTGCAGTGAACAGGAAACCTGTCGTATTGTTGATGGAGAATATGGCTGTCATCCTCGACCCCATGCCACATGTTCTGCCTCAGGAGATCCCCAATACATCTCTTTTGATGGGCAGAGATTTGACTTTCAGGGCACCTGCAGATACGTACTGGCTACAGTATGCAATCGCACTCGAGGACTGCCATATTTCCAAGTTATTGCAAGGAAGGAAGCATGGCAGAGGCTCCCAGTTTCAATCACTGTTGAAGTTTATGTCAATGTCTCAGGACACATGGTGCATGTCTCACGCAACATGCGTGGCATTGCTGAGGTAAGCAAAAAAATAATTCTATTAATAAAATGGAATAAAATAATTATAAGAAATGACTCTAATTTTATACATTTTGCTGCAAATAAAATATTTGTCTACTGAGCAACTTAATTGTTTTATTATGTTTCATTACTTTAATTTGTAAGAATACCGCAAAAAAAACTATGCTTTTAAAAATGGAATGATTGCATGATAATACACACACACACACACACACACACACACACACACACACATATATATATATATATATATATATATATATATATATATATATATAAATAACCCCAATTCCAATGAAGTTGGGATGTTGTGTAAAACATAAATAAAAACAGAACACAATGATTTGCAAATCCTTCTACCTATATTCAATTGAATACACTACAAAGACAAGATATTTAATGTTCGAACGGATAAACTTTATTGTTTTTTGCAAATATTCACTCATTTTGAATTTGATGCCTGCAACACATTCCAAAGAAGTTGGGACAGGGGCAACACAAACTGTTTGGAACATTCCACAGGTGAACAGGTTGACTGGAAACAGGTGAGTGTCATGACTGGGTATAAAAGGAGCATCCCTGAAAGGCTCAGTCCTTCACAAGCAAGGATGGGGCGAGGTTCACCACTTTGTGAACAACTGCATGAGCAAATAGTCCAACAGTTTAAGAACAACATTTCTCAACATGCAATTGCAAGGAATTTAGGGATTTCATCATCTACAGTCCATAATATCATCAAAAGATTCAGAGAATCTGGAGAAATCTCTGCAAGTAAGCAGCAAGGCAGAATACCAACACTGAATGCCCGTGACCTTCGATCCCTCAGACGGCACTGCATTAAAAACCGACAAAAACCATTGTCAGTGAACACAGTTCATCGCTCCATCTACAAGTGCAAGTTAAAACTCTGCCATGCAAAGCGAAAGCCATATATCAACAACACCCAGAAACGCCGCCGGCTTCTCTGGGCCCAAGCTCATCTGAGTTGGATTGACACAAGGTGGAAAAGTGTCCTGTGGTCTGACGAGTCCACATTTCAAATTGTTTTTGGAAATCATGGATGTCATGTCCTCCGAGCAAAAGAGGAAAAGGACTGTCTGGATTGTTATCAGTGCAAAGTTCAAGAGCCAGCATCTCTGATGGTACAGGGGCTGTGTTAGTGCCCAAGACATGGGTAACTTGCACATCTGTGAAGGCACCATTAATGCTGAAAGGTACATACAGGTTTTGGAGCAACATATGCTGCCATCCAAGAAATGTCTTTTTCAGGGACGTCCCTGCTTATTTCAGCAAGACAATGCCAAGCCACATTCTGCACATGTTACAACAGCGTGGGTTCGTAGTAAAAGAGTGTGGGTACTAGACTGGCCTGCCTGCAGTCCAGATCTGTCTCCCATTGAAAATGTGTGGCACATTATGAAGTGCAAAATATGCTAATGAAGACCCCGGACTGTTGAGCAACTGAAGTTGTACATCAAGCAAGAATGGGAAAGAATTCCACCTACAAAGCTTCAACAATTAGTGTCCTCAGTTCTCAAACGCTTATTGAGTGTTGTTAAAAGGAAAGGTGATGTAACACAGTGGTAAACATGCCTCTGTCCCAACTTCTTTGGAATGTGTTGCAGGCATCAAATTCAAAATGAGTGAATATTTGCAAAAAACAATAAAGTTTATCTGTTTGAACATTAAATATCTTGTCTTTGTAGTGTATTCAATTGAATATAAGTTGAAAAGGATTTGCAAATCTTCTTATTCTGTTTTTATTTATGTTTTACACAACATCCTAACATCCTTCCTTGAAATTAGGGTTGTATATATATATATATATATATACAACCCCAATTCCAATACCGTTAAAAAATAAGGGAAAAAATGCTAATTTTAAAACTGCTATATGGTTCACTTTTCTTTCTATTAGATCGACAGTCAGACCAGGAACCTTCCTGTCCTGCTTGATTCTGGGCGTGTTTCCATTTACTCCAGTGGACAGAACACATTTATCACAACTGACTTTGGCCTAATTGTAAGTTATGATGGCTCTTGTGTCGTGCGGGTCACTGTCCCAGCTAATTACAGTGGAGCCACATGCGGCCTGTGTGGTAACTTCAATGGCCAGAGGGGTGATGATTTCCGCAAAAGATCAGGTGCACTGGCTTCTTCAGCTTTTGAGTTTGGAGCAGACTGGAAAGTAGAGAATGACACGTTGTGCAGCGATGGATGTGGAGACTCCTGTTCATCCTGTCAAAACCCTGTTGAGGCACAGGCCCAATGTCAGATCCTCAGGGACAGCCAGGGTCCTTTGAGCTTCTGTTATGCCACTGTGGACCCCCATGCCTACTTTGATGACTGTGTGTTTGATTTATGCATCTCTGAAAACAGACATGATGTGCTGTGCCGTTCCATCCAAAGCTATGTGAGTGCCTGCCAGTCTGCCAATGTTGTGATCTACCCCTGGAGAGAGAACACAACCTGCAGTAAGTACAATTGTTCATTTCAGTTAAGCACACACCACCTGGTCCAGATTTCCAACTTAAAAAAAGTCATGTGAACTTAAAATTAAGAGGTAACTGACTCCCCATCCTGAGATAAGGAGATTCATAATGTTCAAATGGAAATTATGCAATAAATTGAGAAGGAGAAGAAACTCAGGATAGATCTAACAAACATGAAGCAACTTCATTTTGTTTTCAGGCAGTATGTTTATTTTTTAAGTAAACTATATTGTATTTGTTACTTAACTGAGATGCAAAATTAAAAATGTGGTTAGCTAAACCTTCGACGTAAAGTCAAAAAACCTGCAAAACTTTAACATGTGATGTAAGATAAATTAAAAAATGGTTGATTTTTATTTGGCTTGTCTAATATGTCTTTTGAATAAGAAAACATAAATGAGAAGGTAAGGTATACATTAGTGACATTTCATTGTTACTCATTGTTACTCTTACTGATCTGAGTAGATCAATGAGATGTGTTGGTGTGTTGAATGAGCTCACTCTGAAGAAAATCACAGCACATCCAACTGTAATCTAAGACTCTTCATATAGTAATAGAAACGCAATAGCACACAGAAACCTATGATGCTACATGTTAATATGTGTCGCTATATCTAATGTGGACATGCACTTACTGCAACTCCTCTGGGGCAGAATTAAGTTAAAGGGGCCATCTCCAAATTCTTTGGATGGATGACTGGCACAGAATGGATCTCTAGTGACATGGTTGTCATGGGTTAAAAAACACATGGGAATCTATGGAGAAACGGAATGTGTAACTATGATTGGTAATTTCACAGGGATCGACTGTCCCTTGAACAGCCACTATGAGCTGTGTGGCACAGACTGTGGGCACACCTGTGCTAGCAGCATTGATGCTATATGTAAGCAGACATGCTCAGAGGGCTGTTTCTGTAATGAGGGCTTTGTGAGGAGTGGAGGACTCTGTCTTCCAGTGGAACAATGTGGCTGCTTGTACAATGGATTCTATTATCAAGTAAGTTCCAGAGAATTTTTGCATGATCCATTTTTTTAAGTCCCACCTAAAACAGCGCATACACCCCTTTATTGTCTGATAATTGCAGCTGTGTATTGTTATTAATCACTTTGACTGTCTAATGACTTAATATGCTTTGTTTTGCAGATTGGTGAGCAGTTCTGGATCCCAGGATGTTCACAACGCTGCAAGTGCTTTGCTCCCAATGACCTGCGCTGCTCCTCCGCCTTCTGCTCTCCCGCCAAGCAGGAGTGTACAGTCAAGAATGGTCTGCTTGGCTGCTACAACAAAATGTCCTCATGCATGGTCTGGGGTGATTCCCATTACATTACATTTGATGGAGCTGTAATCACCTTCCAGGTAACAAAGGACTTCTTCAAATAGGAACATGAACACAGCTAAATGTTTTCTTGGGGGGTCTAACAAAAACAGTTTTGAAATCTGGTATATATTGAAAAAAGGTTTAAAAACAATATAGCAGTCATAATGCAATTAATGCTTTTGCAAGACTTACCATAGAGCAAATAACGTGGCAAAGTACAGCAACAGTATTGCATGAAACTTCATAAAGCAAAACAGATTATAAGTTTGAGTTGCCAAAAGAACGTGGTTCTGTGGTTCTGTGATTCTTCTTAAAACTCTGCTTGCAAATTAAATGTGAACTAACTAAATAAATACAATTTTTTCTATGGCAGCAGTCTCCTGCTATCATTTACTAGTCTTCAAATTCTGTATTCTTAGTAATTAGTGAAAGCTATCAGGCATATATTGCTATATTAAAATTTTGAGAAAGATTTTAAGTTCTAATCTTTAATTGAAGAAGTCACTGTATAACTGCAACATACAGAGCTGAAAATATAGTTACCACACTTGGCATGTGTTGAAGCTCAATCTGTCATAAAAAGTCCACTTTTTTTAAATGTCCACTATCTTTAGGTTAATGTACAACTGCAATTCACTTGAACCTTAACAACAACAAATAAAAATAGGTTAAGGTTTAACACTGAAACTGTGCCTACTTTTGTTGGAACTGAGGGATAAGAGAGAACTCTGAAAACTTGGGTTGGAGTTCTGGGCACTTTCTGCCTAAAGCTAGAAGGCCTTTAACTATAGTAGTATTGATGTATGGCTGGAGATCAGGGAGAAGATGGGGTGGTGTTGGGGACTGCAAAAAATTACAGGAAATGGAAGATAAGGATGGAAATTTATCAGCCATTAAATTGGAAGGTGAAGTTTCAGGCATGGTGCCCATCTGAAATTTCAATTTTTTTTTATTTAGGGTAAAAAAATTAAATTAAATTAAAAAGTAGAAACAACCAAAATAAATAATGCTTTGTTTAATGTTAATGCAGCTTAGTTATGTTGAGCTTTCTAAATGCAGAGGACTCCCTAGCGATCTGGCATGTACAAAGCATAAACACTTATCAAAAAAGAAGACACAACAGGCCACTGAGTGAAAAGAGGCTGACATGTCCAAATATGCCACTGTGTGATATTTTATGTTAGGAATTCTGACAAATGAGATATTTTACAGTCTCAAGACTTCTACTAAGACATTCTAGAAAGAATAGTTGTATCTGGGCTAAGCTGATACTTATCAGACCAATCATAAATTAAATTATAATGAATACTTGATTAAATTGGTTTTGTGTCATTTCTATAGCAATGCAACAAGACACATATCATTCAAAAGAGAGAGATAAACGCCTCTGATTGTTTCACAAACAGGGCCTAAACTAAATGCTGAGAATTCTTGCTACAGTGGACATCACACATCACAAATGAAAATAAGTAAAAATATTCATATGTTCTATAAAAATCTTCTGCAGGGAACTTGTTCGTATGAGATTTCTCAGACCTGCAGGAACATTTCTAACAGTGGCCTGGAATTCCGTGTTGTGGCAACTAACATGCATCGTGGGAACCTGGCTGTGTCATTTGTGTCTGCAGTGGATGTGTGGCTAACCCGATGGGGACAGCAGAGACAGATTACTATTGGACAAAACAGGAGAGTGAAGGTATTAATACCTGCTGTCATTCATGTGGAATATGAGCTTTCCATTCTTTTTCTATGTGAACTTGTTCTCACCTCTTTCTGCAGGTTGATGGGACTGACATGGCCTCATCTGCTTTTCAAATCGGCAATCTTGCAGAAGTACATCAGGAGCAAAACTTTGTGGTTGTGAATGCCTCAAACGAGCTCATGGTCTACTTTGATGGTCGTTATACACTTTCAGTAAAACTGGGCCCGAGCTTCCAGGGGTCTGTTTGCGGAATATGTGGCAACAATAATGGAGACCCTGCAGATGACAAAGCTATGCGCAGTGGAGCCCTCACACCCAATGACAATGTTTTTGGCAACAGCTGGAAATCAATTAACAGTGCTGCAGGGTAGATATTGCCGTCTGTATAATAGTTAAAAAATGAAGATAAGTCTACAGCATTTCTGTGGCAACAGTTCCTAGATCATAATTTTGAAATGGCATCCTAAAATAAAAACAGAGGCAATCATTTTGATGAGTAATTGTTATAAAAATGCATTAGCTTTGATGTCTAGCATAAAATCATGATGGTTGAAATGGTTTAATGTATATGATACAAGGTTTAATGTATATGATAAAACATAAATAGCCTGAGAAGCTAAAAGAACAAAGAGATTTAGAAAATTTACATTAATTTAACCCTGCAAAATGACCATACAGCACAGTTTCACTGCTTCAAACTGTCAATGTCCTTCGTCTTTTCCAGGTGTGATGCAAATAACTGGACATTTAATGCAAATGACTGCCCTTTTAGACAGGAGTACTCTGAACTCTGTAGCATCATTACCAACACCAGTGGACCCTTCCAGCATTGCCATGTCCATGTCAACCCTGAAATTTATTACAATTCCTGTGTGTATGACCTGTGTGTCTACTCATCAGCCAATGATATGCTGTGTTCAGCTCTGGGGGCCTATGAAAATGCTTGTTCCATGGTGGGGCTCCAGATCTCAGACTGGCACTCGGATCTAGGCTGCTGTACGTTTGTTTTGCTGCTGAGGCACCCTGTTACAAACTGAAATGTATCTGGAATTAATGAAAACACTAAACTCATTTACATGCTTTGTTACTGTTATTCTCATTAGCGAGGGAGGACCCATGTGCAGAGTTGAACTGCACTGCAGATGAGTCGTGTGGGGAGAAAGATGGCATATATGGCTGCCTCTGTAATGAGAATAATCCTAGACCAAGGCCTTACGATTATGGTAAAAGAAAAATATAAAAAAATTTGGTCTTGATAAAATGCTTAAAGCCAACGTTTCTTCATTTTTTCCCTGTTTTTTCTTTTGCCATGTCCAAGACTCCATTGAAACTTGTCACAGCAGCTCTGCCACCATTTCTCTGTCCCGCTGTCAGCTCTTTGAAGCTGGTTTCCCTGCTAACGTCCTGCACCTGAGTGACCCCAGCTGCAGAGGAACAGTCCAAAACGGCAGACTGGTGTTTCACTTTGATAACGATGACCACATCTGTGGCACAAATCTCACGGTAAACTAAACAAAAGCAAAGCACATTCAGTCAATTTTTAGTTCTGAATTGCTGTAAGCTGTAAATAGAATCAGGGATCAGGGCTGTAATTGAATTGAATCACAGAGGTTGAAATCAAAGTCATTTATTTGATACGCAATTAATTGCATATCAATTAATTTAATTTTTATCACATTCAGCTACCCAGATATTTGTTCATAAATATTTCTGTAATTAATAATATCAACAGGCCAATAGTACACACTTCATCTACACCAACTATATCCAAGGACTTTCTGACTCAGCAGGAGGATCCATCAGGAGAGATAAACATCTGGAACTGAATATCAACTGCGTATACCCACTTAGCCAGACAGTCACCACGGATGCTGTATTAAATCCTGTGCAGAGGTGGGACAGGCCACTCCCTGGGTTCTTAAATACCTTTGTTTTAAAATCACAGTTCAGATTTAGTTTAAGGCTTATACAAAAAGCTCAGATGTATTTCTAGAGATGTAGGGGCATAGATCTGATAATGTTTGTATATTACCTTTTTATGCATTAACAAGTCTTTTTTTCTTTTTTTTTTTAAAACACAGCATAGTGAGCAAAATCCTTCCAGATTGCCAGGGGATGTATCAGGTCAGGATGATTCCCTATGAGGATGCTGCTTTTTCCCACCCTTACAATGGCACTGTTAACATAGTGGTGGACCAGAGGATCTATGTGGAAGTGAACGTTCAGGGAGTCGACAGCCGTCAGTTTGCCACAGTGATAGATTCATGTTGGGCCACTCCTGTGAATGACAGGAACTACGCTGTCCGCTGGGACCTCATCATTAATAAGTAATAATAAAGGCCTTGACTTTCTTTGACTATTTACACAGTTGTGTGCAAAAGTGGTCAAATTACATTTTTTTGATTAGAAGAAAAAAAGTGACCTCTGTAAGGAACAAACAACCTAATCCAGTTTAAATTACGTTCTGTTGACCCTTCTATGCAGATGTTTTTTTTGTCCAACAACACTGCATAGTAGAACTATAGTCCCCTGGGTCACTGACAATGATGTAGGGGTTATGCTTTGCACAATTTTTTCATATTATAGTCGTCTCTTGCCTTAAGAGCCTCATCAATGTTTTGATGAGGCTATGGCTATTGAGTATAAGTGCAACGTCCTGAGAGGTTTAAAGGCTCACTTAAATTATGGCACCCTGGAATTGTGTACACCTGACTAATGTGTTAAACAAGAACTTGCAAAAATGAACACTAGATTGACTTAATGGATGCCGAAAACTTTGCAGTTGTCACATTTTACTGGAGATTTCTAAATATGTTATGTATAAAATGTATAAAATAATAGTAATCATGCATTAAAATGTGTAAAATATGTTATATTTATGTTCTATGGGCAGTCGTGGGCTGGAGGTTAAGGAGCTGGCCCTGTGACCGGAAGGTTGCTGGTTCAATCCTCAGGGCCGACAGCACATGACTGAGGTGTCCTTGAGCAAGACACCTAACCCTAATTGCTCCCCGGGTGCCGTGGATAGGGCTGCCCCCCACTCCAGGCAAGTGTGCTCACTGCCCCCTGGTGTGTGTATTCACTAGTATGTATGTGGTGTTTCACTCCACGGATGGGTTAAATGCGGAGGTGGAATTTCCACGTTTGTGGGATTAAAAAAGTATCACTTAACTTATACAAAAGTGATGTCAAACTAAATGTCTTGGTGCTGCTAAGCAATACACTAAATGTACAAACAGAAAAGCAAGCATCTCCACACACTGGTATAATGCAGTCATGATTTATGCATTGCTCTCATGTTGCCTCCTCATTATCAATATCATTTACTGATTTAATGATAAAATATATTTTAAGGTGCCCTAATCCAAATGACATCTCAGTTGAAGTTCTTCAAAATGGTGTCTCCACAACTGCTCGTTTCTCCTTCAAGATGTTTGCCTTTACAAGAGAAAACTCCAGGGTTTACCTTCACTGCGCTATTCACCTTTGCCTTCTGCGGGACAACAATTGTGTTGTGGTGAGTTTGCTAACAATGTGAAATTCACTCAGTTGCAATACAGGGTTCTGAGGTCAGGGACAGATTAATAAATCCTGGTTCCCTGGAAATCAACCTCCCCAGGGCACCTTCCCAACACCCACACATACATGCACACAAACAACCAGCTGCGTGAAAAAACACCTTCAACATAATTGTCTTCAAAGCTATATGATTAGCATCTGAACTATAGTCTTGTTAGCCATCAGTGTTACTCAGTAGCTCTATTTCCAGACGTGATTCTAGCATCAGAGCTTTAACATTAGTTATATCATTCTATAACATTAATTAGCTGATACACATACAGACAGTACTAGTCTGGTACCATGGCTTTAATGTCAACACTTAGGCCTCTCAGTGGCACAACAGCTTGCTTATCTTACTCAAACAGCGGATTCTGACAAATTGCAATATTAATTTGCAATATTAAAAAACATTGGATAGCTGTTAATGATTTTAATGTGTTGGTGTGATAAAGAAATCCTCATCTACACTACTTACTGGAGCAACGCTGACAGTCACACTGTAACTGGCTCTAGTGAACATATGTGTGTTTGTGTGTATGTGTGGTTGTGTGTTTGTGTATGTGTGCATGCTCAGCACCAGTACTGCAAGGCTACAGAGAGAGCGCGCTGGGGAAGGGTAGGAGAGAAAGAGTTTATGATAACATTTGCTTATCAGACAAACTTTTGTTTATAAGGAAAACAACAATGATGTTTTACTCTTATTTTTAGGGGCACTAGGACTCACTTTATGAGTACTTGAGCACCAGTAAAAAGGGACTAGACACGCCTATGTCTATGTCTATGGGTGTTTTCACACTTGAATCATCTCAAATGGACTCTAAATGGTTGCTAAATCATGGTCTGTGCATATGTGGACATGTCAAATGAATGCCCCTCAACACAGTCCCAAAAACAAACCACCAGACCATTAACATTTACATTTACAGCATTTAGCAGATGCTGTTATCCAGAGCGACTTAAAAGTGCTTTGTTTGTCTAGAGAAAGTATCTTTACTAGTTACTAATAGGTTATAGAGAAAGCTAGTCCTGAGCTCAGATACTGCTAGAAACAAAAAGTCACTGTTGATACCCAGAGAAAAAGTTGAACACAGAACAGTGCAATACAATATAATAAATAAGTGCAGTACAATATATTACAATACAATCAATACCACCTCTCAGAGAGCTGTTAATATGGTTTGCTTTGTGGCCTGATTACTTCATGCATTGTGAAAGCAACTCCAGTTTGCTTTGCATTTTCCTTCTTGGTTAAAGAACCTGAAGGCTTACTATACATACATATAAACGGTCTTCCAGCAACCTGTGAATAAAAGCAAGCTCTTTGAGGAAAATACTTATACCACTTACTGAAGCTGTAGCCAGCAAATCTTCCAAAAGAGCCAATCTCAGAATTTATTGTATGTTTTTTGCAGCACTGTTTCTCTGGAGCCCCCCATAGACCTGGCAGATCTACAGACATCCATGATAGAGCTTCAATCTCTGTGGGGCCTTTCATCTGGAACGCTGGAAGTGCAGGTGAAAACTCATGCTTATAAAGCCACCCTAGCCTACATGTTTTATTTACACTCTTACCAGAGCAAACTAAATATATGTTGTATAACAGCTTGTATAATTGTGTTTCAGAAACGTGGCTGCTGCAGGATTAATACTAATATTATGAATGGAAAGATGATTTATTTGTATTGTAATATGCCTGTTAATTGTTCAGAAAAGTCTCTTGCAGCACCTTCAATTGTACACTAGAATTCACTAGTTAAAGTTCATGCTATAGAGTTTTAAAACAAGCTTAAATTTTCTTTGGTGCTGGATTATGAATCTAGTACATCTTTGGACAGTAATTCAGATGCACTGTACACACAAATAGCTTACTGCATTGTAGTTTGGTAGCTGATTAACCTCTGCATTCAAATGATTTTATGTTTACAGGTGTATAAATTACAGAGATGCTGAAGGTGTGGATCTACTGGCTATTACGGACTCTTCTGATGACAATTTAAGTGCAAACATTGAGTAAAGCTTCTGTAATGCTAATATTCTTGTAATAATCATGCTTTAAAGTGACACTCTGTCTTGGTTTCTCTGTTTAAATGATTTGTATTATTTGGTTGTGGTTGACTTTATGTTTGTAGTGATATACACAGTAAAGCAATTGATAAAACTGTAAGAATTTATCAACTGTATCTTGGAGAAAGGCAGTTTTTGGTGCTGATTTTGTTGACTGCTGTTAATTGTGATAAAATGTGTTTGGTGCATTTATAACACTAGTCAAAAGTAAATTAATTATTTTCTATGCAGCTGCAGATTTGATTATCAGCTGCCTGTCATGTTCTTTCTTATGATTAAATTTTATCTCTCAATAAATTTCTCTGTAACTGGCATAATAAATTTTGCAATTGTTTTACTGATGGTATCATTTATTTCATTGATCATATTTTTATGGTTTTTATATTTTTATAGTTACATACTGCATAGCAAACCTCAATTTCCAAATTCAAAGACAAAAACAACAAAAGTATAGGACAATCTGGTAATGAAAATACAATGTATATGTCAGATGTTGAGTGTAGGGTGTCTAATACTTGCAGTCAAATAACCTAGCATTAGCTTTTTACCTACCACTTAACTAAAAATAAACAAACTCATCAAATTCAAGCTATGTTTATTTTTACAAAAACATGGATATTGCACACATAAGAAAACTATATGGTTCTTATATAGTTAGTAAGAGTATTCCTTACTTATATAGAAGTAAACACAAGCACAGGACATAAGGGACTCAAGCTAATTTCCTGTATGAATATTATAGAACACATGCATTACATGATTTATATCCTAGCAATATGTGATATCATATGTAATTAAATTTTGCAATTGTTTTACTGATGGTATCATTTATTTCATTGATCATATTTTTATGGTTTTTATATTTTTATAGTTACATACTGCATAGCAAACCTCAATTTCCAAATTCAAAGACAAAAACAACAAAAGTATAGGACAATCTGGTAATGAAAATACAATGTATATGTCAGATGTTGAGTGTAGGGTGTCTAATACTTGCAGTCAAATAACCTAGCATTAGCTTTTTACCTACCACTTAACTAAAAATAAACAAACTCATCAAATTCAAGCTATGTTTATTTTTACAAAAACATGGATATTGCACACATAAGAAAACTATATGGTTCTTATATAGTTAGTAAGAGTATTCCTTACTTATATAGAAGTAAACACAAGCACAGGACATAAGGGACTCAAGCTAATTTCCTGTATGAATATTATAGAACACATGCATTACATGATTTATATCCTAGCAATATGTGATATCATATGTAATTAGTGAGAAATGTAGATTAAGTTACATACATAAGTATTGCATTATTTTGTGTAAAAATGCTATACTGCAGGGCCACAGGGAGAAAAAGCTTTAGCCTGTTGGTTACTGGCAAAAAACACCTAAAGGCAACCCACTTTACAGACATCACTGACAGTTAATTTGAAAAAAAGCTTGCCCCCAAAGTAGTTTCTTAAACAAATTTCACCACATTTCATCACATCTAACACTCCACCATCATCATGCGTAATTTAACATAACACAGATTTGAATCACCAAACCAGGAACTGGAAACATGCTACACAGCGTGGTGTATATACAGTGTCCTTATTGTCTTGCACCTATCACAAGACTGCTAGCTTTTGGAGGAATAGTCTTACATTGTCTGGATTTACTATTTGAAGTTCAAGAAAGTCACAATACAACAGCCATGTTCTTTATCTTTTGAAGTTAAAAAAATAAAATCATTTTACAAATTACCAACACCATAACCAACAACTAATAGTTCTGAATTCAAACTGCATTCTTACCTAGGGTATATTTAGTTTCCTTTTGGGCCGTTTACATCATATCCACACAATCTGTATCTGCATTCATGGGATCCTGCTAGTGTGGGTTTTCCTTCTGTCAGCAATGCACATGAAAGCAACTTGAGTGCTCATATATCTCCCAACTGTTTTCAGTCTGCAATTTGACCAATAATCAGAGTCAAACTTTTTTTTTAAATACAGTTTTAATGGATACCCTTGAAGGCTATTGTTGCTAACAAAAACTAGAACTCAGTAGTCCTCCACATTTTTTCCATAAACACATGCCCAAAACTTACCTTAATCTACTCAAACTGGAAACAGGTCTGCCAAAGTCTCACAGACTTGCTGATGGTTTAAGACACAAAAGTGACTTTCTAAGTATTGCTGTAACAAAGAATCATGATTTCATGGTATCACAGGCTGACTCAGAACGATAGGCTCCCAAACATTCGGCAAAAGCCTAGCTGGCGGTGTGTAGCTCCTTCCGATCAACATAATGTCTCCTGTTCATGTGGACAACATGGTGCAGAAGTGTGATGGCATCACTGGAATGCAATTTCCCACATTTGCTGTGCTCATACGAAGGTATATGTTCAGCATGGACTTGTTAAACAAAACAACCAAACAAAGTCATACAAATTAAAAAGAAAAAGATTATGCCTAAAATTACATAAATTACCCTAACTCTGGCTTTAAAATAATGAAGAAGCTGATATACTGCTTTTTGCATGTGGTACAAGAATGGAATTAGAAGCTTAAAAGATTTGTTTTCAGACAACTCATTACTATCTTTCATCAAACTTACCCAAAGATTTAAGATACTGATAAGCCACTTTTTCAGGTATCTTCAGATAAGGAGCTTTACTCAAAAAGCATTCAGCTCCTTCCCTAGTTTACCTATAGTTGATATGTTGTTGAGTTTAAATCCAAATAAATGTGGTATTTTTTCCCATATATATTTTACTATTAGCTCTATAAATCCTCAGATGCATCTGATGTTGAATGGGAGGGCATTCTTCACCAGGTGCACTCATCATCCCCTTGTGCAAGACATGGGTTGATACAATGTAAAATACTCCACAGGCTCCATTTCACTAATTCTAAACTGGCTGAAATGTTTCCTAATACTGATGGCACGGTGAGTAGAGCTGTAACGTCACAGCAAGAAGGGCCTGGGTTCGATTCCCCGGCCGGGCGACCAGGGCCCTTTCTGTGTGAAGTTTGCATGTGGATTTCCTCCCGCAGTCAAAAGACATGCAGTTACACCAGTTAATGCTAAATTGCCCCTAGGTGTGAGTATGTCTGTCTGCCCTGCAGTGGACTGCTGACCTATCCAGGGTGTATCCTGCCTTCTGCCCAATGACAGCTGGGATAGGCTCCAGCCCCCCGTGACCCTGAGGGAGAAGTAGCTTAGAAGGCGTGTGAGTGTGGGGCAGCCCGTGGGGGTTGAAGGTGGGGGAAGAGAGGGTCAAGAAATATTTTTCACTCCAAAAATGTTGGGAACCCCTGCAATAAAGCATTTCCTTTACTAAATTCCAGTCATAAATTATGCAACATGTTTACTACACAATTTCTGAAGCACACATTTATTTTGTCTCTTTTTCAGCACTTCACAACAGAGTTGCCAGGTCTGTGGACATCCATGACAACACCTCAATCTCTGTGAGGCTTTTTACCTGGACTGCTGGAAGCACAGGTGAACACGCTGTTATAAAGCCACATTTGCATTCATGATTTTTTTTTTTTAAACTGGAGTTATTGGAGCATTACTGGAGCATTGTAAATGCACATCCAGTTATTGACTATGTGTATCTAATCTTTTACATTAATTACCAGTAATACAGTAATGCATTATAAAGAACTGTTATGTGGTCTTATGAACTTCATTATGAACTATGATAGTGTCATTGTTATTGAAAGGCACATTTATTTTTGACTTTGAGTGCTTGATTTTCCATTTTGTGTTTACAGGGGTACAGATTTCAGAGATGAAGGTCTAGCTCTCTCCTATGCAGATTCATCTCCAAATGCATTCCCCATATTTTGTCCATATCTGTAGTGAAATGCATAATCAAGCAACTTAGGTTTCCAGTGTAAGCTTAAATCAAAAATAAATCAGTCTCATCTCCAGGCTTTTTCTTTTATTGTTCTGTTATAAACATTAGGTTATGAAAAGGTCCAAATATGTACTTTTACACTGAGATAAATGTATTTACAGTTTACAGTGCTGTACCTTTGATGGATCATTTTCATTGTTTGTACCTTGATAAATGAAAAATGTACCTACATAGTACTTTTATTTCTAACAGTGTAGGTGGCTGACTAAGGTGGGTGGGATTTATACCAGCTGGTACCAGCTATTATATTATGACGTGAACATCTGTATGCGAAAGAGCTGTGTTCCTACATCTAGATGCAGTACTTCTTACATTCTTTATCCCAATAGCTCTCACCCTCAATGTGAGGGTTAGGGCATGGGATGGTCACCGGCCAGATCTGTGAAAACTCAGGAAGTGACTGCTGTTGCTTTAAATTCACCCCAATACAAGTTAAAGTATGCCCACCAAACTATGTCTATGAGCTATCTGCAATCTACTACCCCACAACCACTATCCCTTCTGCACTCCAGCTTACTGTACAGTAAATTGCAAATGATGATGTTTTTCGTTCTGTACAGATAACATTGTAAATTAAATACCATCCCTAATAACTGCAACAACTGGTGCTTGACCTTGGGTAAGTTATCATCTCCTATCTGAATTTTGCACCTCTGCTATTGCTGGAAAGATTGTTATTGCTTGGTGGTCCAGCTATATAATTTACAGAGAGCCAAGCAATAGTAATTCAGTAGCAATAGTAATTCAATGAGAGGCCAAATTCAAAGACAGTAAAATTTACCAATCATATCTTCCCTCTACAGGGGTGATTTTTGTTATCGCTAATTTACAACAAGTTCTGCCTGCTGTGGGGACACAAAGGCTCTGGGGACATGAAGCTAGTGAAAAAAAGCTAGCTAGCTTGTTGGTTTATGATGGAAGCTGAGAGTAGTGTTCCCACTACACTGTAAAAAATGGTCTTGCACTTTAGTTAACTGAACTAAAAATGTATTGTCAATATGACTAAAAATTGCGTAATTTGTTTATATAAATTATTATTTCAAGTTTATAGTTTCTTAACAAATAAAAAGCTTTTTCCACTTAGATTTTCAAGTCATCTGAAATCACCATATTAATTAAATCGATTTACGTGCCATAACGTCTTTTTTTTTTAACGTTCAATACGTCAGCGCAGGGGCGTGTCTTTACTACAGAGAGCGCCGTTGAGGTCCGCCATTTCTTTCTGGCGACAGGCAGGCCTCAGATGTGGCGGGCGTTTTGCCTATTGGGGTAAGTTTCTTAATCTCTTCATACTTTTATTATCTTTTTGACGCGGTCGAATGTTCTCATAGCTCTCCTAAGGTGGCTGGCAATATTTAAAGCACATAGCTGGCTAGCTGCAGCTAAAGTAATTGTGTTCTGGGCTTCGGTAGTTAGCTAGCTAGCTGCTAATAACCAGGTTAGCTCTTAGCTAGCTAGCTACATAGCTAGGCTGTTTGACGATGGCGCACTCCAATTTGAGAAGCATAACGCTAGATAAAAGTATCTATGAAATATTTAGACAAATTGCGTTAGGTTAACCAACCTAGGGTATGTGTATTTTAAGATGGTGTATGATTAACCTAGCGTTAAAGTAAGTAAGTTACAGCTGGAAACTCGTTTAGCCGTTCCACTTTAAATGGTGATTCCTTTCTGGCGCCAGATTTCGTTTCGAATTGAACTCAGGCGCGCAACAGTTTTAGCCCGGTGAAATACAGAGCTTCAGGACAATTGTTAAGGTGGGCGACCACTGACTTTTTTTTTTCGTGTTGCTTCGCCGACTACTTTAACTATAGCCGCTCTTGGTGTGTTCGACACTGTGTTTAGCTAGTTGATGAATGTTCTCGAATTGAAAGAAATGCAGAGCCGGAGAACTGGCCGCAGCTCTACCATAGACCAGCCGTTTCAACACATGCCGCCGTTTTAGAAAAGCTAGCCTAGCTAAATGTAGGCGGTACTGTTTTTTTCCCTCTTTCTATATAATACTTTTCTTAGATGGCTATTACACCTTAAAATCTCATACTGTTGCAACCCTAATTGCTAATATTCTGATATTTTATCTTTCAGGTTGTGATCTGATGCTGTGCGTGCTGTTAATGCATGAGGTGGAAATGTAAGGTTTGCACTTACGTCACAAACAACCGTCGAAAAATACTTGGACATTATAGATCGAGCCACTGTCATTACGGAGGACGAGTACCGGTTCCTTGTATTTACAGTGACTGTGTGCGCTCTTTTAAGTCACACAAGGCTCTTGAAATACACGTGAAACAACATGGATTTGGAAGTTTGACTTCTGTATCTCTTCCCACAACTGCCTTCATCCATGGGACAAAATACACTCCAGGAAAGTTTTTCATGTTTTCCAGCTTTACTATGCATACAGGACGCTATATAATTAGAGACTGTCTTTCGGTTTGTCTGCATACTTCATTATCCTCCTTTAACCATGTTCTTCCATGGTCAGGACCCCACAGTACATCCTGTTGGCACTGATGAAGAAGGGGCAGGGTTTTTTTTGCCCTTTCCATCCATGTCGAGCAGCTATAGGTAGGAGTGGGCACAGTGTTTAAAAACTCCAGCAGCAATGCTGAATGGGTGATCTGCTCATGCCAGCACAACACATACCACCACAATGCCAGTGTCTTTCTAGTGCTGAGAATAATGACCCACCTCCCAAACAATAGCTGCTCTGTGGGGTCCTGACAATTTGAAGAACAGGGTGAAAGGAGGATAAAGTACATACAGAAATAGATACAGAACTACAGTCTATAATTATAGGGCTACAAAGTGTCCTATATGATCTAAAGATAAGATGCACAGTGAGTGTAGAAACAAGGAGGTGGTCATAATAATCTGACTGGACTGTGTTGTATGTGTTCATTTTAAGCTCAGTGTGGTTTAAGTTGATGGTTTATCACTAAACTGGCTTGCCATCTTTCTGTCTTTCAGTACATGATTTTTTTTTTTTAAGAATGTGTTTGAGTATGTCAACCTACCCTTGTAAATGTCTCTCGTAGAACACTGCTGTCATAAGTAATTGTAACATCAGCATGTTTTAGTGATTCATCATTATTGGCACAGTGCATTAGTGAAACATCCACTTTATTTGAATTATACTTTACCACTTTTCTACTTTAAATGCTCTGAGGCACTGTAACGTAACTGCTGCACCATTATAGAACATGAAATTTTTAACATGGAGCTGGTGAACAAGAAACATAACATTGTGATAAGGCAATAATGCGGGGGTAATTTCTTTTCTCTCCCTTTGTCTCCCCCTCCCTCTCTCACAGATTCCAGTGTACAAAATGTTGCTAAGAATCATTCTAAGCAAGGATGATATTAGGAAGATACATACTGACAGTGAGCCAGAGACTCTTGATTCCTTGAGTTCTGCAACTTGACAAGCTTGTCTGAACTTCCAAAAGAGAAGGCCACTTTGAAGGTACTCCTCAAG
Source organism: Pygocentrus nattereri (assembly GCF_015220715.1). Taxonomy (NCBI): domain Eukaryota; kingdom Metazoa; phylum Chordata; class Actinopteri; order Characiformes; family Serrasalmidae; genus Pygocentrus; species Pygocentrus nattereri. The sequence continues at coordinate 17,953,927 of NC_051211.1, read as the reverse complement.
CAAACCCCTGAGTCCCCTCGGACTGACTCAACGTTGGACACAACACGTCTTTCATCACTCTCATCATCTTCCTTGGAGGACACTCCTACATGCCGTCGACTATGGCCTGACCCTTTTGTGATTCCAAAATTCTCATATGATGTGGAATTGAAGCTTAAACGCGGTAATGAAGCCTTTCAAGAGAATGGAACCCTTCTTAATATAAGTAAAGACACCAAATCTGAGATACTTGACAAATTGGCTGAAGAAATGTACAAATACTCAGCATACCCATCTCGAGAGCAGTATGACCTTGTTGCACAGAGTCTTGTTAAGAAACATCCTTGCCTGAGAGAGCCTGGATCTGTGAAGGGGTGGTACTGCTGGAAATTCAGTTTAAAATTTGTCTGGATGCTCTGAGCTGAAAGTGAATTGCCGAAATTCAGGACCAAAAGAGAAGCTTAAGAAAGCTAAAAAGGCTGAAGTCAGCTTTCTTCCAGATATTCCTGAAGGCAAAACCCAGAATGTGCTGGAAGAGGAGAGGGCAGCCATTGTTGCAGAGATGAAGAAGAAGAGGGTCGATTGGAAGAAAATTACTGACATGATGGCCAGCACATTCTCTCTGTGACGAAAAGAAATAGTTGAACAACAACCATTTGTGGCAGAAGTGAAGGCCAAGTGGCCAGCTTTGTTCACAGATAAACAGGTACGTCTATGCTATGTAGATAACGTTTGTTTACGTTTGCTTGATTTCTCTGCAGATTCTATGAAGGTTTTAAGCAGCCTTTTTTCAGTGTAAATTGATGAAGCTGCATATGGATTAATTGCTAAATCATCGCAGTTACATAAACTATAATTATTTAGGTAACAATTAAAAATTTGTTTGTTTTTGGCTTTATTTTTTGTAGATTGAAGCAGAATTTGCTCGACTTACTTCCACTGACCTGTGGGACACGTTTGTTTCTGGGCTGGATCAGTATTTGGAAAGATTCTTGCAGATGTATAGGGCTAAGAGTCACTGCATTCAAACACTTAGCAGCCTCCTGTCTCTGCTTGATGATGATGTGAGTACATGTATAGAAATATATATGCCAGAACACGCCATAACTGCCACACATACATTCTTATTTATTATTTTAATTTTTTTTAAATGTGGACTTACGTGTGCGTCGCCACGTGATGGGCCAGTCTGTGTACAACACAGGACACAAGAATGTGCTGAAAACTTTCCTGTCATACTTCAAAAAAGATTTAACAAAAAAGGGCATTTCTTACTAAGTTACTTTATTTGATTTTAAAAAAATCAAATGGGACCTTTGCTTCCACTCAATATCTAAAAACTCGGGCTCAGTGATACTCTACATATGGTCATGTTGGATCAGATTATTTGTAGCATGCACGTACATGGAGATTTTCATCAGTTGTTTGTTTACATAAAATCCTATCATCTAAGTTAATTCATATTGGAGAATATATTTGCGTGTGAACATAGCCAATGTTAATTGTTTTAATTGTGGTGAAAACTGATGTGCATTGTCACTTTGTCTTGTGTGCTGTCTTCAACAGAATTCAGTTCAAAAGAAAAGGGCAGTCATTCTGAGAGGCCTTCCACATTTTCTCAGGGAGGATCTGTCAAAACTTCTAAAGACTGCTGAGGTAAGCTTGACTGGAATTTTTTGTTTTGTGCGTAATTTTACATTTTTTCATCTGATTTTTAGTTTCTCTTATGCAGACAAAATGCATGTTTAGTGAATGTTATGCTCAAATTATATGGATTTTGTTTTTGCATGTGCATCATACACACTCTGAACTGGTTGTCTTTTTGGCCATTCATAAATTGTGTAAGTTTTGAAAATAGATTTCAACATGCATAATGGTTCATAACTGTGTTTTTTAACATATTTAATGATGCATTACCACAATTACAGTATTGAGTCTTTTTATAAAGTTGTGTGCGCACGCATGCAGGCACGTGTCAGATGCATGATCAGTTCACCTACTGTTGTCTAGTGGCGCACATGTGTATGCAGTGTATGCCACTTTGTTCCTGCCTATCTTATCAAATCTACTGATCATATATAAGGACATTGTAGTAATAACATGTTTTATGTAATTGTATGCAGTTGTAGTCTGTCTGTTCCTTTGCATACTTTATTCTCCTCCTTTCACCCTGTTCTTCAATACTCAGGATCCAGAGGAGAGACCACCACAGAGCAGCTATAATTATTTGGGTGGTGGATCATTATTCTTAGCACTGTACTGATTAGCGTGGCGGTGGTGTATGAGGTGTTTGTGTGTTTTGTGCTGGTACAGTGAGTGGATCAGATACAGCAGTGCTTCTGGAGTTTTTAAACACCGTGTTCACTCGCTGTCCTCCACTCTATTACACACTCTGAAAGGGTTAACTCTGCTCTAACTCTGCTCTAAGCAGACTTTGCAGCAAGCATAGCTACTGTCCTTGGCAGTTTTGCACAAACAACTTGCTCCTCTTATCGGGACAACATTCTGTCCAGAACCATTTGTTCTCTTTCGTAGGTAAGATTATCGTACACAGAGCAGATGCCCCCCTCCTTTGGGCAGTTCCGGTGGTCCGTGAGTGTCAGCTTAGCATTTCATGACTGTTAGACAACTTATTTGGGTCCACCCTGTTTGCTTGTACGCAACAGGGCAGGACGTGTTTGTATAAAAGAAGGAGTGCCCTTCTTTCTTTGCGCAGAAGACTTAATAAACTCTTTGATTGATTAAGAGAGTCGTTCTGTCTTCCTGCACCGAGCGCTCCCGCTGCAACTGAGGCTTTCCACAGGACAGGTGATCCACTCTCTGGTTCCTCTTCATGAACGGACCAAAAACGGCCGGTCCTTTCAAATGGTGACCCCGACGTGATCTCTTCACCCAGGTAAGTCCAATTAATCGTTTTTGGACCTCTACCTGGTTGTCGAGATCACCTGGGTGTTCAGAGCGAACCGACCCAGCCCTGTCGGGTGGGCGGGAGTACGAGAGTGAGAGTAGAGAGGGTACATTTAAACCTAAGCGCTTAGTGGGAGACAGGGAACGTCCTATAGTGGAAACTCTCAGTACAGCTCTCACTGTATTTTTCCATACTGGGCACGTCGTTCCAACCAGAGCCGGAAGAGACACCGGCTGCATGGATGCTTAGATGTAATTTGGGTTTGTCCAACCTAGCTGGTTGGACCAAAGGTAATCCGCAAATACCCGCATACCCCAGGGAGGGCACTTTCGATGTGGGCTATTTGGGTTCCGCACATCGCATGATTAATGAGGGCATAGGGGATCCTGGATGAGACCTATCTCACATGAATGAAAGCTATAAATCGTGGTATGACGTGAAAAAGGTGTGGGGTGAACCGAATAAACTCTCTTTATGTGTGTGAAGTTTGGTTTTACGCCATCTGCGCTCTGCCTTTCTGCATTCTCTCTTTTGGGTCTATGCTGCTACAGTGATGATATCTGCGGTACATGTTTTCAAAACAAGCATGGACCCTGTGTCCCAATTATCTCTCCCATTCCAGTTCGTATCAGAAGCAGAAAGAACAAGGAGTTTAGGTCAGATACTCTGAATACATCCAACCTGCAGTATGTTAGAAGTAACTCACAGTCTTTGAAACAAAGTGCACAGGTTATTAATTTAGCTCTACTGAATATCAGATCTCTTACAAATAAGTCTTATATAATTAATGATTTAATTACAACTCACAGGCTTGATTTCATGCTTTTAACAGAGACATTAAACTCATATAGTGCTGATATTGTGTTAACTGAGACGGCTCCACCAAACTTTAACTTTTTAAATGTTTCACGCACCGGCAAGAAAGGTGGAAGTGTAGCAATGCTGTTTAATGATACTTTCCAATGCAAGCAGTTACCACTTGGTGATTTCACATCTTTTGAATATCTAGATGCGATTTTAAAGGGGGCACAAAGAATATTATTAGTAACTGTCTACAGACCTCCAAGGTACAATGCTAATTTTATTGATGACTTCACAGATATGTTATCTTTTATTTCTACTGAATTTGATCATTTTGTTATTGCTGGTGATTTTAACATTCATATTGATAATCACAAGGATAATTACGCCAAAGAACTCTATGATGTACTTGAATCTTTTGAACTTTCTCAGCATGTGACTGGAAGCACACATTGCCATGGTCACACTTTGGATGTGGTTATCTCAAAGGGTCTTAACATTTCAGCCTCTATTAAGGATGTTGCATTGTGTGATCACTACTGTGTATTTTTTGAAATGTGGACTTCAATCCACAGCAGTGCCAGGCAAGTTAGGTTTAAGAAGAGACAGATAAATGACAGGACAGCTGCACTTTTTGTTACCAAAATGTGCTCTTCCCCTTGCCAACCATCTGAATTATGACCTTCCTGTTGTGTCTCTCAATGTATCTGGTGTTGATTATAATTTTCTCATTGATACCGGCGCCACGCTCTCTTCGCTATGAGGGGCCTTTATCATCTAGAAACACTAGCTCTGTGGGTATTACAGGACAGCCCTTCTCATCTCCGTATACGCCCCCACTTCAGTTTGTATGCGACGCAGTGCGATTTACTCATTCTTTCGTGTTCATGCCAGATTGTCCCTTTAACCTTATGGGGCGGGATTTAATGAGTAAACTTGGTCTATCCCTGTCCTTTTCTGGTTCGCGCATGGCCGTGTCCACGGGAGATTTCAATCGCGATCTCAACATCGAGAAACTTCTTTCTCTAGGTGTGGTCGTCCCATGTCAAAGTGCGTATAACACACCGATTAACCCAGTCCCCAAGCCGGACGGTTCTTGGCGATTCACTCAAGATTTTCGACGCCTTAATGACGCCATCGTGCCTATCGCCCCAATTGTGCCTGATGTCTCTTCGATATTGACCTCCATTCCGTGTCAACACGCATTTTTTACTGTCTTAGACGTTAGTTCTGCTTTTTTCAGCATTCCTGTTGAACCTGACACCCAGCCGATTTTCGCTTTCACTCATCGCCAACGCCAATACACGTGGTCTCGTTTGCCGCAAGGTTTCTGCGACTCGCCTGCGGCGTTCGCCGCGTCGCTCCGAGACCTCATTTCTGACCTTTCCCTCCCCGGGGGTGCTGTGCTCCTGCAGTATGCAGATGACCTTCTGATTTCGGCCCCTGACAGCTCCACGTGCACTGAGGCATCTAAACTGGTCCTCATGCGCTTGGCTACCCTGGGCTTCAAGGTTTCACTAAAGAAACTGCAGTTCTGCCTACCCCGGGTCCAATATCTGGGTCATGAACTATCTCAAGGTCAACGCCTCCTCTCCGCTGACCGAGTGTCATGCATCACGCAGCTTCCCAAGCCCGCCACCAAGCAGGCTTTGATGTCTTTCCTCGGCCTCATCAATTACTGCAGACAGTGGATTCCTGACTGCTCCGCGCATGACAAAACACTGCGTGCCTCCTTCACTCACGAAGAGGCCATGACTCATCGCCTCACATGGACTACAGCCATGAACTGTGCATATTCTGCTCTACTGTCCTCACTGCAGTCTGCACCAGCCTTGGGCCTGCCCAACTACGCTCTGCCATTTCACCTGTGGGTGTCGGAGTCGGGGGGCACTGCTGCTGCGGTTCTGGCTCAGCCCCACGGGGGAGGTTTGCGCCCTTGCGCATATTATTCTAAAACATTGGACGTTACGGCCCGAGGCCTTCCGTCCTGTCTCCGAGCGGTCGCGGCGTGCGCACTAATGGTACAGGATGCTGAAAAAATCGTTCTAGGTCATGACTTGACCTTACACACCTCTCATCAGGTCTGTCAGCTCCTAAATAACTGTTCTACACAGCACTTGTCTGCTCAGCGGCGTGCAGGCTATGAGAACATTTTGTTGAACACCGAAAACCTCACTGTGCGTCCGCACTCCTCACTAGATACTGTCTCTTCCGCTTTAATGCGTTTACTTCTGTTACCACACGACGCCTCCAGTCCCACTCTAGACGTGCATGACTGCGAGACCCGTCTGGCCGGTGAAACTTCTATTCGTGTCTTCCACCCCGTTGCCTTCTGGCCTAGCATTTTATGTTGATGGATCATGTTCCAAGCCATCATCGGATGGCTCAAGACCAAGATGTCACTATATACACGGACAGCCGTTACGCTTTCGCCGTAGTTCATGATTTTGGGGGAATCTGGCATCAACGCGGTTTCGTTACTACTGATAACAAACCCATTTCCCATGCGTCGCTTATCGAGGACCTGATCAGGGCTAGCTTCCTGCCCTCCCGACTGGCCGTTGGTAAAGTTCGCGCTCACCAGCGTAGTAGCGACCCTGACTCTGTTGGTAACAATACCGCCGACTCTGCCGCAAAACGCGGAGCTCTTCATGGCCCCACTTGCCCTTTTATGAATTCGGCTTCCTTCTCCTGTGCTGCACTCACGGTTGACTTACTTCCTGGTCTTGATCTTGACTGTATTCAGGCCACCGCCTCGGACTCTGATATCAAGCATTGGCTGTCATCGGGCTACGATCCAGCCGTCAAACCGCTGCGCGACGCCCGGGGCAGGCTGTGCCTGCCCGCACATTGTGTTCCGTTCCTCGTTCCCGATTTTCATGGTATTTCGCATCGGGAACGAAGAGGGGTAAAGCATGACATGTACGAATAGTTTTGCATTCACAATTTGAACTCTGCCGTTGATCGCATATTAGACCGTTGTCTTACATGTGCACAGAATAACCCAAAACCGGCCGGACCGCACCAAGTTCTTCCTAAACCGGAAACACCTTTTCAAGAATGGCAAATCGATTTCACACACATGACGACTGTAGGGCCGTACAAATATTTACTGGTCTTAGTAGATAAATTTTTGGTTGGACAGAGGCGTTCCCATGCAATAAAGAAAATGCAAATACAGTTGTGACAAAACTATGCCAAGAAATCATACCGCGTTACGGTGTCCCCTTAGGAATAGACTCCGACAAAGGCACACCGTTCACCTCCAAAGTCACACAGATGCTCGCGAAGCACCTGAGCATAGACTGGGCTTTCCACATCCCCTATCACCCTCAATCCTCGGGTATGGTCGAAAGGGTTAATCGGACTATAAAAGGGCGGTTATGAAAGGCCATGCAGACGCAGAACACTACTAATTGGGTGAAGGTTTTACCTGTAGTTTTGGCCAAACTGCGGATGGCGCGCACAGACACTCTGGGTGGTCTGTCGCCGTATGAAATTGTCATGGGACGGCGGACTTGGATGTGCGTCGCAGCGAGTACACCGCAGGGTTGTTAACTGTTCTGAATGAATACTGGGAGAGGGTCAACCAAACTATCACAGACCCTCCCAGGGTCTCAACCCATGCTTTTAAGCCGGGCGATCAGGTATTGGTCAAGAAATTTGAGAGAAAGGGTTTTTCAGACTCCCCTTTCTCTGAACCCACTACTGTACTCGCTGTCACACGCACGGGGGTATTAACTGATCTTTTTCCACAGTGGATTCATGCCTCCAGATGTCAGTCAGCCCCGCAGTGATGTATATACATGTTAGACGTCTAACTATTTTTGTTTCCTATCTCTAACCTGTCCTGTGTTACAGAAGTATGTTGCAACTAATATTAATCCTGTGCCTGGTGGAACGTGCTGGCGGATACCCCATGGATAACGTTTTCTGGCAGTATGCTAACTGGACTGCCAAGCAGTACACCAATGACTCCTGCTACGTGTGTCACCTGATGCCCTCCAGTGTGAACAAGCACTCCATGGTCATGGCCCCTCAGGATCTCTCTGCTACTCTGCAGGCGGTAGCACACATCTGTCTGTCTCCTGACTGTTTGAATGTTACTCATTATGATTACCCTCACATTAATTATTCTCTTTCTCTATCACAGGATTTTTGTTCTAAAACTCGCAACACTACAGATTTTGCTACATGTTTGCAGTACATTCTTAAATATGTCCTTACTAACTCCTTACTAACTCCTTATTAACTACTTACTCCTTATTTTGCCTTGGCTGTCCCCATTATCTGTATGGTTTTGCTGTTGTTGTGTTTGGGTCCTTGTTTTTTCAGATGCCTCATGGAAAGGGTCTACGCGCTGGCCTCTGCGATGCGACCCCCGCGGCCCGTATACCAGCCTCTCATCTCCAGCACCAACCATATGTATGTGTGTTCTCACGCACCACTGTAACTCGCCTGTTATGCCTCACCAGTTGGTGAGGCATAAAAGAGGGGAATGAAAGGGTTAACTCTGCTCTAACTCTGCTCTAAGCAGACTTTGCAGCAAGCATAGCTACTGTCCTTGGCAGTTTTGCACAAACAACTTGCTCCTCTTATCGGGACAACATTCTGTCCAGAACCATTTGTTCTCTTTCGTAGGTAAGATTATCGTACACAGAGCAGATGCCCCCCTCCTTTGGGCAGTTCCGGTGGTCCGTGAGTGTCAGCTTAGCATTTCATGACTGTTAGACAACTTATTTGGGTCCACCCTGTTTGCTTGTACGCAACAGGACAGGACGTGTTTGTATAAAAGAAGGAGTGCCCTTCTTTCTTTGCGCAGAAGACTTAATAAACTCTTTGATTGATTAAGAGAGTCGTTCTGTCTTCCTGCACTGAGCGCTCCCGCTGCAACTGAGGCTTTCCACAGGACAGGTGATCCACTCTCTGGTTCCTCTTCATGAACGGACCAAAAACGGCCGGTCCTTTCACACTCCTACCTACAGCTGCTCCACCTTGCAGATAAAAGTAAAGTCAGAGATGGAAGCTCTCAATCTTTTGCTGCACTTTTACTAGCACAACAAAGACTAACACCTCATACACCATCATCATGCCAGTGTCACTGCAGTGCTGAGAATAATGACCCACCACCCAAATAATAATAGTTGCTTTGTGTTGGTCCTGACCACTGAAGAACAGGGTGAAAAATGGACTAAGGCTATGATCAGTCAGAAAATCTGTGTGTATTACTACTAATATTAATGACAAACAACCAGTCTAACAGGCAGTAATTTTATTCAGATATAATATAATATATCATTACTACTGCCTGGTAGACTGGGTGTCACTAAATGTACTAATTCATTAAATTACTCTTTCTCATTTGTAGACTACAGAGAGTGAGGAGCAGGTGGCAAAAGGAGTGAATATTGGTATCTTGTTGATACAAGAAAAGGAGGACGTCCTTGACTTTTCAGTGGTACTGGAAGAGCAGATCGTCCTGAATGGCATTCGTGACTTCCCCCATGCGGTAGCTATGTTTGTTGGTCTGCTATTTGCTCTTAATATTGACTACCCCAAGGAACTGTGCTACACCTTCGAGGTCATTCAGAAGGTTCTACTGAACATTGGGGGTGAACAGTGTTCTGCCAACTGGTTCATGGACTCCGAAACAGACTCTTGTGTAAAACTCTGTAGGTGGTAAAGCAGTCAGTGGATATGCTGTGTGTGCTGTGTATACTCAAAAATACATGTGCTAAACTGAGCATAATATTTCTCCAGAAATATTAGAGACCACATGAAAAGTTCTGTATAATTCAATTGATCAGGTGTAAATAGGTTAGAGTGGTTTGAAGAGATTAATCATAGAGTAATTTACAGACTTAAAAATTTTTTGATTGTCATGGTAGTTTTGTTTGCTATCCATACATACCATAGCTGATATTTATGTGGTGTAATATCTTTTATTTAGTTAGACCTTAGGGGTTTTATTCAGTGTCATTAGACCACTTTTTTACATCTAAAAAAAAAAAGTTAAATTGCTGAAAAGTTCCAAAATGTTAGGACGTCTGTGACGTATATTAGACTAAATTCAAAATACTATGCAAGTACATTACTGGTATTTGTGGTTCCTGTTTATGGAGGAGCTATATACTGCTGCACAACTTGTATATATAATTTAGGTGAAAGTAGGGCTGGGTGATATGATAAAAATATTTTATCACGGGTCTCTGGGTGGTCCAGCTACTGAGCCGAGGATTGCTGATTCGAATCCCGGTGTAATACTGCTTGTCATTGGCAGCCAGAACATCAGAGAGCACAATTGGCCTTGCTCTCTCTGGGTGGGTATATGGCGCTCTGTCTTCCTCCATCACTCCTACTGTAATGTTGGTGAATTGGCAACTTGGTGAAGGGGTAGGTTGGGGTAATTGGTCTTCAAAATCGGAAATGCATAATAATATTTTCCCTCAGACGAAATGCATAGTTGTGGCAGATTCCTAAACAATGTACAGAAAAAGGTGCTGCACTTAGACTAATTATACCTGTATCTAAATGTGCAGTTGGTCAGGGTTTTCTTTAAGCACTGATGAAATCTACATTATTCTCAGGTGTGTAGTATAGCTCATTTTATCATGACCCAATAAAATATTTTATATTGCCCAGCTCTGAAAGTTGTTGGCTTAAATAGAATGATTAGGTTTTCCACAAGCACGTATAAACTGTTATAAGCTGTTTTTCCCAGCTGAGTAACTGGAGCTGTTGTACAGCTAGTTATGTGGCTCTGTTGGTCATTGGCACTGTTACAAAAAGTATCTGTTTCTGCCTCATTCTGCTCATTATTTGTACATGAGCTAAGCGTAACTAGTAACTTGCATACGATTCCATATTTTTTATGTTCAACCATTTTGTACAAATTGTTTTGATTGGACGCAGCAAGCTGGTTATTTACCTTGTCCTTGTTAATTAAACTTCTAAAAGGCTTGCAGTTGTATTGCTTTTTTTCCCTACAGTAACTTTACACGAAATAGTATTTAGCAAATTATGTAAAACAATTTTTTCACATGTTGTATAAACTTGCTATTTCAATTAGTTCCATTTTAAGATGAAGGGAAGTCAGCAATAGAGAACCGAATTAAGATCAATTTGGTGCAAATACATTTTAGTAATCCAAAGTCAAAATTGTTAAGTGAACAAAGGAATTCAGTTGGTATTAAAAAGCGATGTAGCTGGTTAAACTAAGTTTTTTAAGTTGAACTGATTAGTGGAGACATTACATTAACTACATAATTCTATTTGAAAGAAGTCAAAATCATGTTAAGTGAACAAAGGATTTCAGTTGGTATTAAAAAGTGATGTAGCTGGTTAAACTAAGTTTTTTAAGTTGAACTGATTTTATGTCCAGTTCATACAACATTACAGTTCTATTTGAATTAAATTGTCAACTAGTTACCTTAACTCAAGAATTTACATTTAAGCAACAAAAAAATGTTTTCACTCAACTAATTAATTTGATCTTTGTGAACTTTATGCAAAGATTTAATAAATGGTCTTTCTAATTTTACTTAACTTAAAATTTTAAGGCAGCATGGACACTAACTTTTTTAAGTTGAAACAAAAAGGATTTTTTTTACAGTGTAGTCAGAAGGACATAGCTACAAATTTATTATTCATTCCGTTTACTAATTTAACTTTTAATGAAAAATTGGAGGTAATTGGCAACGGACGCCCTACACCAGAGCTTAATATTATGCATTAAAAGCTTTTGAGAAGCATTTTAACTACAGTAATTACACCACGTTTAAGAGTCATGGTTCGCTACGTATCTGATGTAAAGTTAACACACTATTCCACAATAAGAACATCATACCATCAGTCAAGCCTAGTGGTGGTAGTGTAATGGTGTGTTGTGAACCATGAATTCTGCTCATTCTTGCAAAGGAATGTCCGGTTAAGAGGCAGTGATCTGAAGCTAAACTAATCTAAAGCACATGTCACATCCAAAACAAGTCCACCTTTGAATGACGTTGATTTAGAGCATTTAGGAAGTCTACTATGAAAGAAGCCAGCATTATTTACAAAAGTGCCATGACTTATAATTTAAAAACATATCATTCCTGCTGGACTCTTTTTGATTTTCAAAAGTTCTTCAAGTAGTTTTTCTGAAGCATTAAGTAACTAGTAAATAAGGTATTTTTCCATATTTTGGTGTATAGCAGTTTGTTTCATGTTGGTCTGCTTTTCCTTTAGTACTGTTATAAAACATTCTTTCCCCTACACATCATACAAACATCAAATTACCCTTTCCTAAGTTAGAACTGCATGTAGCCAACTGGAATCATGTGATGTGGTCAGATGAGACATTAATTGGTCATGCACGCCATCATCACATTTGGTGAAAAAAGAAAACTGAATACAATGAAAAGCACCTGAAACTAGTTTTACGTGACATGGATCACAGAATTGCTACATACCAGGAGATTTTAGCCCAAAATCTGATAATTAGCCATGTGTAGACATTTCAGTAATGACACAAAGCTGTCTATCATCTTATTGCATTACAGAAATCAGCTCAGTGCTATTGTTCTCAGCAGAGAAGGCATCACAAAATTGTAACAACAGGGATGGAAATGTTTAAGAAATGTATGTTGTAAAAATTATGTTAAAAGAAACCTTTTCCAAAACTCTGAAATTATGTTTAGGCCTGAAGTATCACTCATTGCATGTGGGGTTTCAAAATAGCATGCAATCAATATTCAGAGTTCCATGGAATACCATTTACATCAATGTCTGTCTTTGGCCAGTGAGTTTGGTGAATAATGTTGTTTAAAATGACCAAGAACCACCTACTATAAAAGGTTAGTCATTCATCTGCTACTACAGACAATGACCGATGTATGTATGTTTTTTGTGAATCAGAGAAAGAGGAGATGATAGATCAGTCATCTCAAGTGATCTTGACAGGTATGTTAGCTTAGACAGGTATGTTTGTTAGACTGCTGGAGCCACTTCTAAAGTTTATAGCATCCTCTCAAATGTGAAGACTGTATTTATTTAAAGAAATTGTAGAATGTACACTGGGTTCATATTGTGACAGATTCATAACATTTTTGTATGGTAAGAGAAACACATAACAGACAGAGCAGAATCTAAAAGTGAAAGCAGCAAATTATGATGAATGTTGAGTTGGATTGACATAAAAGTCCCATGAGTTTCCATCTGGTTGTTTAGACTGGCACAGATAGGACATGTACAGGATTTCAGTACCACATATGAAAGCATCTGAAATCAGAATTGAAAATGCGTTTTTTTGCTGTTCACACTGACAGATCTGCATCATATATGAAGAAAAAAATTGGATTTGGGCCACTTTTACCTGCTGTGTAGACAGCCTGTGCAACCTCTCATATATGTGACATATATGACAAATTCCTTGGCAAAATAAAGTTTCCCTTTTTTTTTATTTTTCCTAAATTTCCTGCACAAATTAGCTGTCTCCAATTCCACTAGTTAGAACTCACCCAATCACACAATACTACCAGCACTAGGAGAGTGAAGGCTAACACAGACTTCCTCTGATACTTGTGATGCTAGCCCCTGCATTTTTTCCAACCTTCGCTCACGCAGCGTCGTTGGACAGCCGAACATGTTCTGAGATTTTGGAATTAAGTTTGTAACTTTTTAGCCCTTGTCTTTTGAAATTGAGATTCTACTGCTAGATTTAGCAGTAGCATGAGCTTTTCAACCTATGAGAACATCTTCTAAGCCGTTTCCCCTTTTGGGTCATGGGCCTATGAGAACTCTTGTTGAAAAATTGTGTGGATTAAATTTTATAATAAATATAAATAATATATTTATATTTATAATATTATATATATATATATATATATATATATATATATATATATATATATATATATATATAAATATATAATAAATAATAAAAATACATTTTATTTATAAATAGGACAGACCAGTTTTGGTGAGCACTTGCATAAAGCAGTTGCATAAAAGTAACTAAAGCCTTTTTCACATGCAAATGATTAACTCTCCAGCTTTGTTACTTTGTTTATTCTACTGTTTTACTACAGCTGCATGTATTGTTGATGATTCTTGTTTTTGTGATCTTTGAGCTTGATACATAAATGTTTATATATACACAGTATATCATGGCCGCTGGAGCAGGCATTTTAACCCACCACTTTTCAAAGTACTGAGGCAATGAAACGCCTTTTTTAAAAGGAGTTCAGCATGCTCACAAAACTTCTCTGCTCCCTTTAAGCTGGACAGACCACTGACCTATTGACACAAAGAAACAGATTGAATGGGACAACCAATCAAAATTTCAGCTTGGGCATTTTGTCAGTTAAATAATTTTTTTCCTTTGTTGAACAGTCAGTAAGCTGCAGTTCCACTGCTGTTTTGTTTTTCTATAATCAATAATTTTTGCCCCACTGATGCCAACTGTGCTACACATAACAGCATGTGTTTCGCATGTCTTATATTGGGAGACATTATTTGTATTTTATTAAACCAGCCATTAGGGGTGTACTTTATGTACTTCTGGTGCTGGTCCCAAGCCTGGATAAATGGTGAGGGTTGCATCAGGAAGGGCATCCGGCGTAAAACTTGTGCCAAAACTATCTTGCGGATCACAAATATGATTGCCATACCGGATCGGTTGAGGCCCGGGTTAACAACGACCACCTCGGTGCTGTTGACCAAGGATTATATCCTTAGCAGGAGATGCCACCTAAAGAAGATTGGAGATTGTAAAGTGGTACCAGGGGAAAGTGTAGCAAGGCAGCATAGGGTGGTTGTGTGTAGAATGAGATTAGAAACAAAGAAGAGGAAGAGACTGAAGACAGAGCCAAAGATTAGATGAAAGCTGAAGGAGTAGGATGGTTGCAGGCAGTTCAGGGAAAAATCGCAACAGGCCCTTGGGGGCAGTGAGGAGATACCTGAGGACTGGGAAACTACAGCTAAGGTGGTGATACAGATACAGCTAATCTGGCAAAAATGTGTTGGGTGTTTCGTCTGGTCAGAGGAAAGAAGACAAGGAAAGTTGGTGGTGGAATGAGGAAGTCCAGGAGAGTATTCAGAAGAAGAAGGCAGCTAAGAAAAAGTGGGATAACCAGAGAGATGAAGGAAGTAGGCAGGACTACTGTGAGGCAGTCACATAGCGGAAAGAATGGTGGAAAGGCAAAGGCTCAGGCCTATGATGAGCTGTATGAGAGGCTGGACAGTAAAGAAGGTGAAAAGGACTTGTATCGTTTGGCTAAACAGAGAGATAGAGCTGGAAAGGATGTACAGCAGAGGTTAGGCTGATAAAGGATAGAGAGGGAAATGTACTAGTGAGTGAACAGAGAGTGTTGAGTAGATGAAAGGAGTACTTTGAAGAACTAATGAAGGAGGAAAACGAGAGAGAGAGGAGGACAACGGGGGGAGAGATAGTGGATCAGGAACTGCA
The DNA here is from genome assembly GCF_015220715.1 of Pygocentrus nattereri. Lineage (NCBI taxonomy): Eukaryota > Metazoa > Chordata > Actinopteri > Characiformes > Serrasalmidae > Pygocentrus > Pygocentrus nattereri. The sequence goes on along the minus strand of NC_051211.1, from coordinate 17,938,793 downwards.
GAGAATTAGTAAGGTGGAAGTGAGGGCAGCTTTAAAAAGGATGAAGAATTGAAAGGCAGTTGGTCCAGATGACATACCTGTGGAGGTATGGAGATGTTTAAGAGAGAAGGCAGTGGACAAAGGCAGGTTGTTTAACAAAATCCTGGAGAGTGAGAAGATGCCTGATGAGTGGAGAAGCAGTGTACTGGTCCCCATTTTTAAGAACAAAGGTGATGTGCAGAGCTGCAGTAACTACAGAGGTATAAAGTTGATGAGCCACACCATGAAGATATGGGAAAGAATTGTTGAAGCAAGGCTAAGGCGAGAGGTTCAGATCAGTGAGCAGCAGTTTGGTTTCATGCCCAGAAAGAGTACCACAGATGCAATTTTTGCATTGAGAGTGTTGGTAGAGAAGTACAGAGAAGGTCAGAAGGAGCTACATTGTGTCATTGTGGATCAAGAGAAGGCATATGATAGGGTGCCAAAAGAGGAACTGTGGTACTGTATGAGGAAGACAGGTGTAGCTGAAAAGTATGTTAGGGTGGTGCAGGACATGTATGAGGATAGTGAGACAGTGGTGAGGTGTGCAGTTGGAGTGACAAATGGTTTCAAGGTGAAGGTAGGGTTACATCAGGGATCAGCTTTGAGCCCCTTCTTGTTTGCAATGGTGATGGAAAGGTTGACAGATGAGGTCAGGCAAGAGGCTCCATGGACCATGATGTTTGCAGATGACATTGTAATCTGTGGTGAGAGTAGAGAGCAGGTGGAAGAGAATCTGGAGAGGTGGATGTTTGCACTGGAGAGGAGAGGAATGAAGGTCAGTAGAGACAAGACGGAATACATGTGTGTGAATGAGAGAGAGGCAGGTGGAAAGGTGAAGATGCAAGGAGTAGAGGTCTTAAAGGTGGATGACTTCAAATATCTTGGGTCAACCATCCAGAGCAATGGACAGTGAAGAAAAGAGGTGAAGAAGAGGGTGCAGACAGGATGGAGTGGGTGGAGATGGGTGTGAGGGCTGATGTGTGACAGAAGGATAGCAGCAAGAGTGAAAGGGAAGGTTTACAAGACAGTAGTGCGTACTGCTATGATGTATGGTTTGGAAACTGTGGCTCTGTCTAAAAGACAGGAGGCTGAGCTGGAGGTGGCAGAGATGAAGATGCTGAGATTTTTGTTGGGAGTGAGAAGGATGGACAAGATTAGAAATTAGCAGATCAGAGGGACAGTGAAGGTGGAGCAATTGGGAGATAAAGCCAGAGAGGCCAGGTTTAGATGGTCTGGACATGTGTTGAGGAGGAATAGTGGATATATTGATCAAAGAATGTTGGAGATGGAGCTGCCGGGCAGAAGGAGAAGAGGTAGACCTCAGAGAAGGTTTGTGGATGTAGTGAAGGTGGATATGGAGATGGTTGATGTGAAAGTAGAGGAGGCAATGGATAGGGCAAGATGGAGGCAGATGATCCGCTCTGGCGACCCCTAAAGGGAGCAGCCTAAAGAAGAAGAAGATTTGTATTTCATTCATAGTAATGCTGTGCTGACTGTGTTTTGAACAGGCTGGCTGTGATATTTACAGTGCAAAACCAACTCTTTTAAAATGACATTTCAAAAATCAGCATCAACAACTACAATTTCAGAAACCACCATGAGCTCAAAGACTCAATACAGTTTATTTAACCTGAGCTGTAATGCTGGACCATCCAAAGGAACTTACTTTCCACCACACAATTTTTTCTGTTTAGCTTGTGTGCTTCCAAATTCACCAAGATCTGGACAAACTCAAGTTGTCAGAAAGCTGAAAACAAAAGCACAAAGGAGTCCAAATACCATGATGAATGCACTTCCAAGATTGTTGAACTCACAATGGCAGTGTCCCATAGCTCAGTATCATCCTCATTACTATCTCTTCAAGTTTGTAAATCCCCATTGTTCACTCACGTCCTACTCTGCATAACCATGGACAGACCTGAACACAAATATAAACATATAACCACCAACAGGTCAGAGAAGTGCACAAGCAGAAGTCTGCATTTTCAAGGCTTGTGAAAAACACAACTTTAGCTTAGCTTTTCACCATCATCAGCTCAAATTCAATCAAATTCAGATGTTAACTGATGTCAATTTTGTACCAATAATAATAGTAATATTAAAGTGCTAATTACTGATGTAATTGCCAAAATGATCCTAAAGTGATTCATCTTTAGAAAGATTTACATTCTGAATCGACTGCAGGTAGAATTCATACTGCTGATATTGAAGTAGCATGTCAAATTCCAATGGGACTCTGATAAGGTGAACATGCAGCCCCTCCATCAAATTATCATTTTTAAAGCACACTTTCATCACATGCTGGCATGTTAACCTTTCAGAGTCCCTCTGAAAACATATTGTAAGCTCTAGCCATGGGTTTTCTTCCAAGAATGAACTCTAATTTCTACCTGCAGAAATCAGAGTCTAATCAAAGACTCCTCCTGGTTACATCTAATTATGGCAATGAATAAAGCTGAGTAAGTGCTGAATCAGTAGATTGGAATCATAATATCATTTTGTCAGTTCTAAAGCTTATACAGCACCACCTCATGAAACTATTGCTTTTACTTTATTGCACAGATTTAGTAAAATTGCATCTTTTGCTAAATTATTAATCTCTCCAATTACATGACATGCAGCGATTTTACCACTAATTTGTAAATAACACATTGTGTAATTTTCACTGGTGTCTTGAGATATCCTCAAATGTTATATTCTAGTATTATACTAGTTATACCTAATATCTTGACACATATTGTATATGTAAAGTGTATTATAATAAATTGACCAAATGTTGCTTGTAACAAGACTCTGATCTTCATTCAAATACCTAAAAAGGCTTTTTTTAGGAAGTCGTTCTTTTTTCGCAGACTAAATATTCAGATTGAAATTAGACAGATCTAAACCAATGTCAGTGCTGTGGCCTAGACTGGCATATGTTTGTCAATTTTCAAATTAAATTTCCTGGTTCAGCAAGTTCTGCAGAAGTTACTTTAATGTTCATCTGCATTTTAGGGGTGTGATAAAGTTCATTTAATACCTATAGACACACACACACACACACACACACACACACACACACACACATATATATATATATATATATATATATATATATATATATATATATATTATTTTATATATTAACCAATGGAGGCCTGGATTTGGAGACACACATAAATTAAAGTGGAAAAACACACTACACGCTGATCCAACTTTGATGTGATGTCCTTAAAACAAGTCAAAATGAGGCACAGTATTGTTTGTGGCTTCCACGTGCCTGTATGACCTCCCTACAATGCCTGGGCATGCTCCTGATGAGGTGGCGGATGGTCTCCTGAGGGATCTCCTCCCAGACCTGGACTAAAGCACCCGCCAACTCCTAGACAGTCTGTGGTGCAACGTGGCGTTGATGGATGGAGCAAGACATGATGTCCCAGATGTGCTCAATCGGATTCAGGTCTGGGGACAGGCGGGCCAGTCCATAGCTTCAATGCCTTCATCTTGCAGGAACTGCTGACACACTCCAGCCACATGAGGTCTAGCATTGTCCTGCATTAGGAGGAACCCAGGGCCAACCGCACCAGCATATGGTCTCACAAGGGGTCTGAGGATCTCATCTCGGTACCTAATGGCAGTCAGGCTACCTCTGGCGAGCACACAAAGAAATGCTACCCCACAGCATTACTGACCCACTGCCAAACCGGTCATGCTGAAGGATGTTGCAGGCAGCAGATCGCTCTCCACGGCATCTCCAGACTCTGTCACGTCTGTCACATGTGCTCAGTGAACCTGCTTTCATCTGTGAAGAGCACAGGGTACCAGTGGCAAATTTGCCAATCCTGGTGTTCTCTGGCAAATGCCAAGCTTCCTGCACGGTTTGTGCAGACACATGCACATTTGTGGCCTGCTGGAGGTCATTTTGCAGGGCTGTGGCAGTGCTCCTCCTGTTTCTCCTTGCACAAAGGCAGAGGTAGTGGTCCTGCTGCTAGGTTGTTGCCCTCCTACGGCCTCCTCCACGTCTCCTGGTGTACTGGCCTGTCTCCTGGTAACGCCTCCAGGCTCTGGACACTACGCTGACAGACACAGCAAACCTTGCCACAGCTCACATTGATGTGCCATCCTGGATGAGCTGCACTACCTGAGCCACGTGTGTGGGTTGTAGAGTCCGTCTCATGCTACCATGAGTGTGAAAGCACCACCAACATTCAAAAGTGACCAAAACATCAGCCAGAAAGCATAGGTACTGAGAAGTGGTCTGTGGTCCCCACCTGCAGAACCACTCCTTTATTGAGTGTGTCTTGCTAATCGCCAATGATTTCCACCTGTTGTCTATTCCATTTGCACAACAGCATGTGAAATTCATTGTCAGACTAATTAGATTGCTTCCTAAGTGGACAATTTGATTTCAAAGAAGTTTGATTTACTTGGAGTAATATTGTGTTGTTTAAGTGTTCCCTTTATTTTTTTGAGCAGTATATATACAACCGCAATTCCAATGAAGTTCGGACGTTGTGTAAAACATAAATAAAAACAGAATACGATGATTTGCAAATCCTTTTCAACCTGTATTCAATTGAATACACTACAAAGACAAGATATTTAATGTTCAAATGGATAAAGTTAATTGTTTTTTGCAAATATTCACTTATTTTGAATTTGATGCCTACAACAAGTTCCAAAGAAGTTGGGACAGGGGCTAGAAAAGACTGGGAAAGTTGAGGAATGCTGAAAAAACACCTGTTTGCAACATTCCACAGGTGAACAGGTTAATTGGAAACAGGTGAGTGTCATGATTGGGTATAAAGGCAGCATCCCTGAAAGGCTCAGTCATTCACAAGCAAGGATGTGAACAACTGCATGAGCAAACAGTCCAACCGTTTAAGAACAACATTTCTCAACGTGCAATTGCAAGGAATTTAGGGATTTCATCATCTACAGTCCATAATATCATCAAAAGATTCAGAGAATCGGGAGAAATCTCTGCAAGTAAGCGGCAAGGCAGAAAACCAACATGGAATGCCTGTGACCTTCGATCCCTCAGGCAGCACTGCATTAAAAACCGACATCATAGTTATTTTCCTTAAATACTTTATGTAATTGTTCTGATAAATACACTCTATTCAGTCTCTGTTAATCTATATTTTCCTGTTTTTTTTTTGTTTGTTTTGTCCCATAGGTCTCTGCATTTGTGGGGTCTGCAGGGAGAAGGGGGGGCAGGGTGAGAGAAAAAAGAAAAAAGGGGGTGCGAGAGTGCGAAAAAGATTTCTAGCTGAGTGGTCTCCATGGTCAACGGAGCAAAAATATAGCCCTGCAGTTGTGTTTGTCAGTTCGACATCACGCAAAACTGTAACTACGCCACTGTAAGATGAGTGAAATGACGGTAATGTTCTGTAATCGCTTGTGTTTTACTGTGTGCAGGTAGAAGATTAAGTTTCATTGAGGAGCAAGTTAACCCTATCAGGGATAGCACTATGCCTCGTGGGAATAGTTAACGCTGGACTTGTTCGGTTAGCAAAACCAAGCTTTATATAGTCCAACCAAGTTCAAGACCTCCCCTGTTCAACGGATACTCAGAACAACCGGTTCGCCAGCGGTTAGCCAGTCCAGCCGGCCAAACCTCCACCAACCCCGTGGGGAACTGTACTGCTAGCTTAGCCACCCCAAGGTAACCCCCGTCACCCGAGCAGCCCCGCCCGCGTGGCTACAGCTACCGAGAGAGGGAGAGAGACACTGAGAGAGACAGAGCATTCAGCCGAGTGAGGTTAAGCCACAGACTAAGGTGAAATGTTTGGTGAGTTTTATTTTAAAACAGTTGTTTTGGCTCAAGAGAGTGAAGAGGCCAGTGTGGTTTTGTTTTCTAGGCCACCACGCATGCTAGCAACGATTCCGGGCACGCAACGAGGTACTTTAACCAGTTAAATGCACGCTTAGGAATGTGTGTGAGAGAGTGTGTGTGTGTGTGAGTGGGCCCACTACCAGTTAAGGTTAAAGTGTTGATGTTCCAACAGTTTCAGTATAGTATATCAGAAGGTTAAGAGTTATTATTCTATACCTTGAGAAAGTTTTGGTTTAATATAAGTGATATTATTTTACTGACAGCTGAAACTGGGTTAAAACCATTTCTATTGTTGGCATTGTTAATTAATAATGCACTGAATATACTATATACTGCTAAAATATATACCTACCTATATTATATGAGAAATTCATAGTTGATTAATTCACATTCATATCTTTTAATTGGGGGTACATTTAAATACAAGCCACAATCCCATACTGTTTCTTTGTGTTTTATTTAGGGAACGAGGACTAGTGTGCATACAGCCCTAGTAGAGATTGGAGGCACCGCCATTGTAAATTTAAAGTCTCTAAAATAGACATATTTCATATTTGACATAAACCTAGTGAACCCAGGGTGCTCTTATAGGTTGTTTCAGTCACGTGGGTAAAATGCTTAAAACCTGGTTTAGGAGCGCTACATAAATGGAGGCACCGCTGGGATTTGGGATATAGGGTTTAATTTCTAAAAAAAAATAAATAAATAAACTAGCTGAACATAGACCCCTTGATTAAAATTCTATAAAATTCTAAAGACCGAAGATACTAGCTTAGTGCCTCAGCCTCACTTTCAAAATATGGATCCCTTGCTTTACTCTCAGTTTCAAGACCACTTAATCAATTGGTGTAGAGGTGAGGAACTGGATATAAACCATGGCATTCTTATTGTGGGAGTCCCTAAAGAGTGTGCTATAGGACAGATAGAGGAGGCAATGAACACTGTCCGATGTTGGGGCTGAGTACAAGTCCGAGGGAGATCATTTAATGCCAAAACACAAAGCTTGACAGTTCTGTGTGAGTGCAAAGAGAAGATCAATCCCAAGCTTGTCCCCCCAGCGGTCATACCAGAGGATGGATCTGAACGCTGGACAATCATTATCGCTGATGGAGCTTCCATTGAATCTGATGATTTTCTGGAAAAGCTAAATGGTCTGCTAAAGGCTGAAAGGAAAACTTTGGATGACCTCCAAGGTTTGTTCTCACAGCCCACTCGACCCCTAAGCTCAACATAATCCATTGCCAGAACCATGAGTGAGTTACTGATTCAGAACAGGTCAGTTCCACTCGAAGGTCACAGTTACCGCCGTCTCAGGATGTTTTCCGGGGTCATCCCAACTCCTGCCGGAGAAGAGTCTATAGAACACTGGCTAGAGCAAGCATATGTGATGGTGGAGGAGTGTGAGTGCTCAGAGAAAGAGAAAAAACACAGAATTATGGAAAGCGTTAAAGGGCCTGCACAAGTAATACAGTCTGTAAGGTCCAGTGAGCCTGAGGCCAGCCCCAAGACTTACCTGGATGCATTAAATACTGCTTTCTGATCTGCTGAGTCAGCAGAAGATGTGTACTTCTCTTTCAGACTTCTTCAACAAAGATCTGGCGAGAGATTGTCCGACTTCTTGCGACGATTAGAAAAATCGCTGACCAAGGTGGTACAGATGGGTGGCCTTCCTTCACGTGACAGAGACAGAGCCCATGTAGAGCAGCTTCTATGGGGAGCGGTTGCCTCAGACCTCCTACTGGTTCAGCTGAGGTTGAGGGAAAGAAAGAATAACCCTCCAAGTTTCCTGGAACTCCTTGGCGAAATCCGAGTCGAGGAAGAGTACTTGGTTTCGCAAAGACAAGATAACACTGCAGTGCGGCCAGTGGAAACTGTTAATACCACAGAGGCAGATCAGTCAGTTGTTCTAAGCCTGCGAGCAGAGCTCAAAGATGTAAAAGCCCGGCTCAAAGAGCTTACAGCACCGTCAAGACGAAGCTCCTCTAAGGAAGAGGAGATAGAGATGCCTAGTTACCAAGCAGCCCCAGATCCTGAATGTCCTTCAGAGCTAACAAGTTTAAGAAAGCAACTGAAGAAGCTGCAGCAGGACATGAGTGACATGAAAAAGAAAGAGTCAGGAGCATCCGCTGCAGTTTTACAGGTGGCTACCTCTACTAACTATTCACCAGCAGAAAAGAGACTGCAGCATAACACCTCTGCTGATTACTTCTACTATAGGTGTGGAGAGGACGGCCACATTGCATCGAAATGCCGTGCTCCAGAGAATGAGAAGGAAGTAATCCAAAAATTGCTTGGTTCCCTTCGTAAGCTTAAAGAGGGGAAAACTGGTAAAGCAGCTCCTGCCGAGTTAGACAGATTACACTGTTCTTCCAAAAGGAGTGCTGTGGATGTTGCAAGTCAAAGAGCAGTTCCCAGTGGACTAATAGGTCCCTCACCCATTGTTCAGACAAAGATCAACGACAAACTATGCAGTGCACTTCTAGATAGTGGATCACAGGTCATTATAATATTTGAGGAGTGGCACCAAAAGCACTTGACAGATGTTCCAATTCAACCAGTGTCTGGCCTAGCTGTGTGGGGTCTTAGTGAGTCCAGCTACCCTTATAAGGGGTACGTGGTGGTGGATGTACAATTCCCCAAAGAATTAGTTGGAGTACAAGAAACTATGTAGTCCAGACCAGACACCAGTAATACTTGGAACAAATGCCAATCGGTTTCAGAGGTTGGCCCAACTCTGTAAGGAGGCCCATGGAGTGGACATAGTCCATGCTTTAGGCTTGAACAAAGTGTTCACACAGGCTGCCAGGACACGTCATAGTGCAGGGTACCGTGGGCAAGATGAGGCAGTGGGTCAGATCATTTGGAAGGGGCCTGAACCACTCTGCATTCCCCCATGTAGCGCTGACTGTGTAGAATGCAGTGTAAGCATTACCCAACCGTCTCAAAAAGGTGTTCTGTTGGTCGAAGCCTCTGACTCACCTGTGGTCCCCCAAGGTCTTTTGATCCAGCCCATGGTCGTCCCTTCATCAGCTATAGTGGCCACTGACATTAACGTTGTTCTTGAGAATGAGTCTCTAAAAGAAGTGTTTGTACCAGCAGGGACTGTAGTGTGTCAGTTATATCCTACCGATACAGCTACTCCAGTCATGACCATGACTACCTCTGTCAAGATCGATCCTGAGCACTTCAAGTTTGCAGACTCCCCTATTCCTGAATACTGGAAGAATAGGCTCAAACAGAAGCTGTCTCAAAAGACCAAAGTTTTTTCATTGGAAGAGTGGGATGTCGGACTTGCCCAGGGTGTAGAGCACCGCATTAGATTAAATGACTTTCGTCTTTTTCTAGAGCGTTCACGCCGATTGGCACCAGCAGATATCGATGTGTGGCAACATATTCAAGACCTCCTGGCAGCTGGAATTATAAAGGGGTCCAGAAGTCCATATGCCTCACCAATTGTTGTTGCAAGAAAAAAGAATGGGAGTGTCCGTATATGCATAGACTACCGCACATTAAATAGCCGAACAGTTCCGGATCAGTACACCACCCTGATTGCCTGACAGGTAGCGAGTGGTTCACAGTGCTCAATCTAAGGAGTGGCTATTACCAGATTCCAGTAGCGGAAGAGGACCAGGAGAAGACCGCGTTCATTTGTCCGTTTGGTTTTTACCAATTCCAGAGAATGCCACAAGGTGTTTCCGGGGCCCCCGCAACTTTTCAGTGGCTTATGGAGAAGGTAGTTGGAGATATGAACCTGCTTCAGGTCTTAGTGTAACTTGACGATCTTATTGTCTTTGGAAGGACCCTAGAAGAACATGAGGAAAGGCTCCTCATGGTGCTGGACCAACTAGAGGAAGCTGGACTTAAGGTCTCATTGGATAAGTGCCAGTTCTGCCAGCCCCATGTCAAGTATGTGGGTCATATTGTGTCGACTGAGGGTAGCGAGTGGTTCACAGTGCTCGATCTAAGGAGTGGCTATTACCAGATTCCAGTAGCGGAAGAGGACCAGGAGAATTGTGGGTCATATTGTGTCGGCCGAGGGCATAGCCACAGATCAATCAAAAGTGGAAGCTGTCACCAACTGGCCTCAGCCCTATGATATAAAGTCCTTAAGGTCATTCCTGGGGTTCTGCGGATACTATCGCCGCTTTATCGCCAATTACTCCTCCATTGTTAAGCCTCTGACTGACCTAACACGAGGCTATGCTTCTTTAAGACAAGAAAGAAAGTCCAAAAAGGGAAGCAACCTCAAGTATTTCAAAGAATCCAAACCGTTTGGACAGAGATGGAAGGAAGCTTGCACCAAGGCAGTTAAGCAAATCAAGCAGTGTCTTACATAGGCCCCTGTATTGGCCTTTGCAGACCCAGACAAGCCATTCATTCTTCATGTCGACGCTAGCTTAAATGGCCTTGGAGCCGTACTGAATCTTGTATGGTGCCCGTTTCACAGTGAGGACTGATAATAATCCCCTCACCTATGTTTTGACTACAGCGAAGCTGAACGCTATGGGTCATAGGTGGCTTGCAGCCCTGACAACCTATGATTTCGACATTGAATACAGACCTGGAAAGATTAACACAGACGCTGACCTGCTATCCCGATGTACTCTGGGGATAGCACAAATGTAGAGTGGAAAAGCATATCCCTTCCGGGAATAAAAGCAATCTGCAAACGAGACGCCTTTTTGGTTGGCTGAACAGCTATGCACCCCTGCAGAAGCCATCACTACAGCTTATGCTTTCCACATTTCATTGAAAGGAGATCAGATGGAGCTGTTGAGCAGAGAAGATATTGAGGTTGCACAGGAAAATGACATGGTCATAAGAGCTGCGAAGCAGGTCCTCAACAGTAGCAACTGGCCCTCAGAACTGACTCCTGAGCTAGGTCTGATGAAACGGGAAGCAGACAAGTTGGTCACCAAAGATGGGTTGCTGTATTGAGTAAAGAAACGACCATCTGGGGCAGAGGCCTACCAGCTTGTTCTACCGCAGAGATACAGACAGAAAGTGATGATTGCACTGCATGATGATCTTAGGGGTTGAGCGAACCCTCGAGCACATTAGAAATAGATTTTATTGGCCGAAAATGGCACATGAAGTTGAGCAATATGTGAAGAACTGTGGTGAGTGCCTTGTGCGCAAGAGCAATAGTCTGCAAGCAGCACCACTCCACCAAATCACAAGCAGTGGTCCCATGGACCTTGTATGCATGGATTTCCTCTCTTTAGAAGCCAATTCCCGTGGTTTCACTAGTATCCTGGTGGTGACAGATCACTTCAGCCGCTATGCACAGGCGTTTCCCACAAAGAATCAGAAGGCGATCACAGTAGCTAAAATCCTAGTGGAAAAGTACTTTGTTCACTATGGACTGCCTGCACGCATCCACTCCGACCAAGGTCGAGATTTTGAGAGCCAACTTATTCAAGAACTTCTGAAACTGTTAGGGGTGAGAAAGTTGAGGACCACGCCCTACCACCTGCAAGGTGATCCGCAGCCAGAGCGCTTCAACTCGTTTCAGTCATTTCAGTCACATGGGTAAAACGCTTAAAACCTGGTTTAGGAGCGCTACACTCACTTACATTAATAACGTCCTTGTTGATGCTCTCAGTTAGGTTACAATGAGACGAACGTTCTGTCACATCGTTTAGGGAGCCGTTTAGTCGAGTTACATAGACTGTTTAAAGCTTGCTGTTGTGATGGTGACACTGCCCTTCTGGCTGCCAAAGGCTTGCAGATCACGGACCTAGTTGGTGTTTTTTCGGGGCGCCAGGAGAGTGGAAGCCCATTTCTTTTATTTACATCATCTTGTTTTATTTTTTCAGTTTGGTTGTTTGTTTTTCTGTTTTTACCCCAGTCATTGCTACTCCTTTTATTACATGCCAATGTATCTATTCATTCAAAGGATAAATACGTTCTTGGGGATTTGGTAATTTTACATACTGAGCTAAATTTGGAAGATGATGGACAGGTGGTCACCATACTGCTGTAATGTCAAATTTAATGTCAGCTAAATTAGGAAATACACAGAGTTTGAGCATAACCACATGGAACGTGAAAGGGTTAAATCACTATATTAAAAGACGAAAAGTAATGTCTTTCTTGAAATCAAGAAATTATGATGTGGTCTTTTTGCAAGAAACACATCTCACAGACAAGGAGTGTAAGAGGCTTTGTAGAGACTGGGTGGGCAATGTTCTATCTTGTGAAGGTTCAACCAAGAGCCGGGGGGTGGCAATTCTCATCAATAAACATTTACAATTTCAATGTAAAAAAGAATTTAAAGATAGAAAGGGTAGAATTTTGATTGTTCAGGCAGAAATTCAGGGACAAACATTAATATTAGCAAATATCTATGCACCTAATTTGGATGAGCCATTTTTTGGAGACCTAGAGTGCAGTATAAATAGAGTAATCACTCAGTCATTCTAGGGGGGGATTTCAATCAAGTCTTGGACGTAGTGCTCGATCGGAGTAGACAATCCACTTCCCAACCCCTGAGATCAAAGCAGGTTCTTGAAAATCTATGCGAAGCTTTAGGTTTGGTGGATATATGACGCACTTTGAACCCTACATTAAGGGACTACACATTTTTTTCCTCCCCACATCCAACCTTTTCAAGAATTGATTTCATCCTCATATCCAAAACATTAATGCCCGCAATTTTATCTTGTAAAATTGGGAATATAATAATCTCAGACCACTTGTGTGACACTTTATATGCAACCATTCACCCAAACAATAAAATCTCGTCGGTGGAGGCTAAACTCAAGTTTGCTGATGGATGAAGCATTTCGAATGGCACTTAATGCTGAGATTAAGATGTATTCAGAAACTAACCTGCCTACGGCATCATCTGCGGCTGTGGCTTGGGAAGCACTTAAGGCCGTTTTGAGGGGACACATAATCCAACACTGGGCTTACAAAAAAAAGAATAGTACTGCAAGACAGTTGGAATTAGAGCAGAGAATCAGTGTCGCAGAAACTAAATTCAAAATAGACCTGTCCAATGAGTCCCTACTCAAACTGGTACAACTAAAATATGAGTTTAATACTCTTCTCTCACAAAAAGTGGAATTCTCTCTTTTCAGAGCCAGGCAGAGGTATTTTGAGGAAGGAGATAAGGCTGGCAGACTACTTGCCAGCTACATAAAAAAACAGGAATCTTTAAGCACAATTTCAAGTATAAGAGATCTACGTGAGGAATTAAAAGAGATTCCTCTACAAAAGAGATTAATGAATCATTTTATAATTTCTATAAAAACCTTTACAGTACAGAGTTGGCGGTGGATGACGGTGAGATTGAATCCTTTCTTGACAAACTTAGTGTACCAATATTATCAACAGACCAGAAAGAGGAGCTTGACAAACCCATATTTGAGGAGGAAATTGTAGATGTGATTACACTTTTAACCACTGGCAAATCACCTGGCCTAGACGGGTTTACAGTAGAATTTTACAAAATGTATTGTAAGGAATTAACCCCGTACTTACTGAATATGTATGAAGAATCTATTGCAAATGGTTCTCTTCCGCCAACTCTGTCTGAAGCATTGATCTCTCTCATCCTCAAGAAGGGTAAAGACCCCCATAACTGTCAGAGCTATCAACCAATTTCTCTTATTAACTGTGATGCAAAAATTCTAGATAAGGTCTTAGCAAAGAGATTAGATAGACACTGGTACATCCCAACCAGGTTGGCTTTATCCATCACCACAACTCTACAGATAATATCAGAAGGTTCATTGACATCATGTGGCATGTTCACAATGACCAGGAACCTGTAGCTGCCCTGTCATTAGACGCCGAGAAGGCATTTGACCGGATAGAGTGGCGCTATCTTTTGCTGACCCTGAAAGCTTTTGGATTTGGAGATGTCTTCATAAAGTGGATTAATATCTTGTACACAAGGCCCAAATCCGCTGTTGTTACAAACAGGCTTATTTCACCATATTTTAGGCTACAAAGAGGAGTGCGCTAAGGATCGCCTTTATCCCCCCTTTTATTTTCTTTGGCATTAGAGCCTCTTGCGGTAGCTGTAAGACTGAATCCAGACTTCACTGGTGTTCAGATAGGCCAAAAGACCCATAAAATAACGCTGTACGCAGATGACATCTTAACATTTATTTCTAACTCCAAAAGATCTGTGAATTCTCTCTTAACAAATATTGGTTCATTTTCCAAACTATCAGGGTATAAAATAAATTGGTCTAAATGTGAAGCCCTCCCCCTGACATCTTATTGCTCTAAAACAGCATTCTCTTCACGATTTCTATGGCCTCAGAAAGGAATAACATATCTCAGTGTCCTGTTCCTCCCAAATGTGTCTGATCTGAGTAGGGTTAACTTAGAACCTCTTCTGGATCATTTTAAAGTGGATATAGACAGGTGGTCCCCACTCTATCTCTCATCGTGGAGAAAGGCCAATGTCCTTAAAATGAATGTTTCCCCAGAATTTAACTATATTATCCAGGCTTTACCAATTTCCATTCCTTTGAAATATTTTCATCATTTTGAGAAGCTTTGTAATGTTTTTCTTTGGAATGGTAAACGGCCTCATATACGCCTGAGTAAATTACAAAAACCAGTGGATCAGGGAGGGCTGAGCATGCCTAATCTCCTGCTCTACCACTATGCTTTTTGCTTGAGACACTTGGTGCGATGGTCACTTCCCCCTGTAAGAGCTCCACCTTGGTTCGAGATAGAGAGCCATGTATGCCACCCCCTTCCTGTTATTAGTTGTCCTTCTGTTGTGAAGTCAGATCACCCAGTCATTTCACATCTTCAGTGGGTATGGTGCAAAGTCTCAAAGCTGGTTGGATTCAGTCCATTTTTGAACAACCTTTCCAGCATATGGTCAAATCCTAAATTATGTATTGGCAAGTCTCCGTTTCTGTGGAAGGTTTGGGTACTGCAGGGCATTCATATGGTGGAGGACCTATATGTAGGGGGTTCTCTTAAATCCTTTGAGTGTCTCCAGCATTAATATGGACTTCCCCTTAACGAGAGTTGGCGGTATCTCCAAATTCGCAGTCTTCGCTTACACATGTTTGGGGCTGGTACACAACCCCCACAGGCAAAGGATCAAAAACATTTCTTTAATTTGCTCGGCCTGGGTCATGAAGCATCTAGGTATTACTATATTCTGCTACAGAGGTCCATCAAACCCTCTTCGCTAAAACCAGCATGGGAAAAAGATTTAAATGTTACATTCACTGATAATGATTGGTTAAATATTCTAAGGAAATCAAAGAAAATGTCCAGAGAACTTAGAACTAGGCTTGTACAGTTTAAAATTATTAATCAATTTTATTGGACACCCAGTAAGTTATTCAGAGCAAACTTGAAAGACTGCCCAATTTGCTGGAGGTGTTCTTTGGAAGGTACACTAATTCACTGTCTGTGGGATTGCTTGGTAATTCAGGACTTTTGCCTGCAGCTACATGGAACCTTCGAAATGATAATCGGGGTACAGTATCCCTATCTACCCAGCCTATATGTTTTGGGGGATCCAGGCCCTTTGATTTCCTTGACTGATCATGACTGTGATTGGATCCAGACAGCTCTTATGGTAGGCAGGAGGCTACTATTGAGACACTGGAAGTCGTCTCAGGCTCCCACCTTAAGTGAATGGTACGAGTTATTAAATAGAGTGGCCTCTTATGAAAGACTCTCTTTCAGGCTGATAGGGACACCTAATCAGTATTTTAAGAAGTGGCAGAAATTTCTAGGTCATATTGGTTCAGACTCAGCAAACCCCACCTCATAGCGCACACCGTCCAAATTATCAAATCACATCTGTTAAGGTAGTAGCACTACATATATACCCCCCTTTTATTTATTTTTATTTATTTGTTGGTTTGTTTCATTATTATTTATTATTATTACTATTTCTTTTTTCTTTTTGTTTTGAAAATAAAAATGTTGTACATCTTTGATATTATAATTATAATAATAACATACTGTAACTTGTGACTGTTGCCATTATTTGTCCATGTCCAACTGTTTTGTCATGTTTTTATTAGATGTTTAATTTTGTCAGCCGCCTTGTCTGTCATTTTAATAAATTTATGTTATATGCAAACTACTTCATGGACCTAGCTAATAACACACCCTGTTATAATGTTAAATAAGTAAATTCCTCCTTAATCTTAACTGCCAACTACTCTGGAAACAAGTTGAACAATAAAATTTAAATGTCTCATGGCAGTTTCTTAGCTACACATGGTGTAAAGTGTTTGTAATTCTAAATATTCTTACTAGTGTGAATTTGGGAGCAGTTCATCATAATGGGGTTTCTGACCTCGCTGTGTGCTCCAATACTGCTGTTAATTAAAGTGGTAAGTTCCCCAATTTTTTACAAATAGAACTGTGGTGCAGCACAAGAACATATCAGCACAAAACGTGTTGTAAATATTTTTCTTCTTGACTAATGTTCTTTCTTTCACAGGAGGAGTGACCATAGGACAGTCAGAAGGTAATCAGAGGTTAATGGCTGTTTGGTGTTTTTAATAAATTCCTCACCTGATAAACCTCACCATTTACATTTGTTAGTATTTTAAATTAGTTTTCTGGGTAAAAGCAATTACAATGTGAAAAAAAAAACACAATAACAATACAATAAATACCACCATCTGCACTGCTCTGCAGTGGTTTCTCAGATAAGACATTAACAATGAAATTTACGCTTTTTATGATAGTAACAGAATATATTTTAAACCAGCTTGTAGTCTTTATTCATGAATGTGTTGTGTTTTTTTGTTTGCTTGTTTGTTTGTTTTTATGCTTGCATTAAATTATCAGTCTCCTCAAGAAATACTACAAGGTTGGTTGTTATTATTGCAAGTTTTCTACAAATTGTAGAGAACAAGAACATATCAGCAAAAAACTTGCTTTATCTATTTTGCTTTATGACTAATGTTCTTTTGTTTCACAGGAGGAGTGACCATAGAACAGTCAGAAGGTAATCAGAGGTTACTACCAGTTTAGTGTTTTTAATAAATTCCTCACCTTATAATCCTTTATATCATATAAATCCTTATATAATAATTTACGTTTATTAGTATTTTAAATTAGTTTTCTGGGGAAAAGCAAGCAAATTTTATTTATATAGTGCGTTTTACAACATGTGTTGTCACAAAGCAGCTTTACAGATCAATCAGTATTACAGAAAGAAAGAAAAGAAAAATCCGGGTCCAAGCCCCCATGAGCAAGCCAGTGGCAACAGTGGCAAGGAAAAACTCCCTAAAAGAGGAAGAAACACTGTTACCATGAAGTATTATAGAACAAAGTGGGGAGAAAAAAGAAAGCAGTGGCTAATTTGATTAGCTTATGATAATGCAGCAGCAGCAACAATGGTGGTCAAGCTGGGGGCTGGTGAGCAGTGGCACCCGATCAGGGCAGAAGGGCCAGCAGCATCAGATGCACAAGATGGGCAGCTGTTCAACTCAGCAAAGAAAAGAAGAAAATACAGAGTCAGTTCTGTAAAGAGTGGCTGATCACAGATTACGGTATAACAGAGCAGCAGAGACTCTGGAAGGTCTAGATATGACAGGGAAGACTAATCACCAAAGGCTTGACTGTACAAGTAAGTTTTCAGCCTAGACTTAAAGACTAACACTGTGTCTGAGTCCTGAACATTAATAGGAAGATTATTCCAGAGCTGGGGGCTTTGTATGAGAAAGATCTCCCCCCCTGATGTAATTTTATTAATTCTAGGTAAGAGTAGTGAGCCAGCACCTTGTGATCTAAGTAGGCATGATGGTTCATAGTAGGAGAGAAGTTCACTCAGGTACTGAGGGGTGAGTCTGTTTAGAGCTTTATAGGTCAATAATAGAATTTTATAATCAATGCAAAATTTAACTGGTAACCAGTGCAGGCTTGATAAAACTGGGCTAATATGGTCAAATTTTCTGGTTCTTGTGAGGACTCTGGCTGCAGCATTCTGGACTATCTGAAGCTTGTTGAGGCTTTTGCTGGGACAGCCAGACAGCACGGCATTACAGTAAGCCTTGAAGTAATATGAGCATGAAATAAAATACAAGCATTTTTCTGCATCCTGTAGAGATAATGCATTTCTTAATTTAGCAATATTACGTTAGATGCAGGAAGGCTGTTCTAGGGATATTAGTTATATGCGCATCGAAGGACAGATCAGGGTCTATCACGACACCAAGATTTTTATCAGATGAGCTTGATGCAACTGAGAAATTGTTACGTTTATGTGTTAAGTTAGACAGTTTGTTTCTAGCTGCTTTTGGACCAAGAAGAAGGACCTCAGTTTTATCTGAGTTAAGTAAGAGATGGTTACTCGACATCCAGTATTTTATGTCTTTTACACAGTCCTCAATCTTGCCAAGTTTGATTTTATCATCCGGTTTGCTTGATATGTATAACTGAGTGTCATAGCAGTGGCATAGCAGTGGAAGTTTATACTGTTTACTGATAATGGTGCCCAATGGTAACATATAAATTGTGAATAATATAGGCCCTAAAACAGAGCCTTGTGAAACACTACACTTTACTTCTGTAAGGACAGATGATTCGCCCTTTACATTAATGAACTGATAGTGATCAATGAAGTAGGACCTGAACTAAGAAAGAGCTATTCCTCTTATCCCTGCAAGGTTTTCCAGTCTATCTAGTAAGATAGCTTGGTCTATTGTGTCAAATGCTATACTAAGATCAAGAAGAACTAGCAGTGACACATTTTCTTTGTCATAGAATAATAAAAGATCATTTACAATTTTTACTAGTGCTGTTTCTGTACTGTGATGTGGCCTAAAACCAGAATGAAAACTTTCAAACAGATGATTCCTATGCAAATAAGTGGTTAATTGTTTTGCTACTGCTATTTTCAAGATTTTAAATATAAAGGGGAGATTTGAGATAGGTCTATAATTTGATAAAATGCAGGGATGGAGGTTAGCTTTGTTAATGAGCGTTCGAATTACTGCAAGTTAAAAGGTTTTTGGGATATATCCAAGACTAAGGAAACAGTTTATTATTGACAGAATAGGCTTAGTTATTTCTGGTAAAATGTCCTTGATTAAACCTGTAGAAATCAGATCTAAAATGCAGGTAGATGATTTTGCGGAAGAGACGATTTTAACTAGTTCATTTTCTTGAAGTAATGTATATGATTCTAGCCTTTCTTCTTCTTCTTCTTCTTCTTCTTCTTTCGGCTGCTCCCTTTAGGGGTCGCCACAGTGGATTATCTGCCTCCATCTTGCCCTATCCATTGCCTCCTCTACTTTCACACCAACCATCTCCATGTCCACCTTCACTACATCCATAAACCTTCTCTGAGGTCTACCTCTTCTCCTTCTACCCGGCAGCTCCATCTCCAACATTCTTTGATCAATATATCCACTATTCCTCCTCAACACATGTCCAAACCATCTCAACCTGGCCTCTCTGGCTTTATCTCCAAACTGCTCCACCTTCACTGTCCCTCTGATCTGCTCATTTCTAATCTTGTCCAGCCTTGTCTCTCCCAACGAAAATCTCAGCATCTTCATCTCAGTCACCTCCAGCTCAGCCTCCTGTCTTTTAGACAGAGCCACATTCTCCAAACCATACATCATAGCAGTACGCACTACTGTCTTGTAAACCTTCTCTTTCACTCTTGCTGCTATCCTTCTGTCACACATCAGCCCTGACATCCATCTCCACCCACTCCATCCTGCCTGCACCCTCTTCCTCACCTCTTTTTTGCACTGTCCATTACTCTGGATGGTTGACCCAAGATATTTGAAGTCATCCACCTTTACGACCTATACTCCTTGCATCTTCACCTTTCCACCTGCCTCCCTCTCATTCACAGACATCTATTTCGTTTTATCTCTACTGACCTTCATTCCCCTCCTCTCCAGTGCAAACCTCCACCTCTCCAGATTGTGTTCCACCTGCTCTCTACTCTCACCACAGATTACAATGTCATCTGCAAACATCGTGGTCCATGGAGCCTCCTGCCTGACCTCATCTGTCAACCTGTCAATCACCATTGCAAAAAAGAAGGGGCTCAAAGCTGATCCCTGATGTAACCCTACCTTCACCTTGAAACCATTTGTCACTCCAACTGTACACCTCACCACTGTCTCACTATCCTCATACATGTCCTGCACAACACCCTAAAAAGTCCACTGCCTTCTCTCCTAAACATCTCCATACCTCCACAGGAATGTCATCTGGACCAACTGCCTTTCCATTCTTCATCCTTTGTAAAGCTGCCCTCCCTTCCACCTTACTAATTCTCTGCACTTCCTGATCCACTATTGGATCATCCACCCCCTGTTGTCCTCCTCTCTCTCTCTCGTTTTCCTCCTTCATTCATTCTTCAAAGTACTCCTTCCATCTACTCAACACTCTCTGTTCACTCACTCGTACATTTCCCTCTCTATCCTTTATCAGCCTAACCTGCTGTACATCCTTTCCAGCTCTATCTCTCTGTTTAGCCAAACGATACAAGTCCTTTACTCCTTCTTTACTGTCCAGCATTTCATACAGCTCATCATAGGCCTGAGCCTTTGCCTTTGCCACCATTTTTTTTGCTCTGTGGCTAGCCTCACACTACTCCTGTCTACTTCCTTCATCTCTCTGGTTATCCCACTTTTTCTTAGCTGCCTTCTTCTTCTGAATACTCTCCTGGACTTCCTCATTCCACCACCAACTTTATTTGTCTTCTTTCCTCTGACCAGACGAAACACCCAACACATTCTTGCCAGTTTCTCTCACCACCTTAGCTGTAATTTCCCAGTCCTCAGGTAGCTCCTCAATGCCCTCAAGGGTCTGTTGCAATTTTTCAATGAACTGCCTGCAACCATCCTCCTCCTTCAGCTTCCACCATCTAATCTTTGGCTCTGTCTTCACTCTCTTTCTCTTCTTTGTTTCTAATCTCATTCTACAGGCAACCACCCTATGCTGCTTGCTACACTTTCCCCTGGTACCACTTTACAATCTCCAATCTTCTTTAGGTGGAATCTCCTGCTAAGGACATACCTGTGTGCACCTCCCTCCACTCTTGTATGTCACCCTGTGTTATTCCCTCTTCTGAAAATACATGTTCAATACAGCCATTTCCATTCTCTTTGCAAAATCTACAACCATCTGACCTTCTCCATTTCTGTCTTTCACACCATACATACACAGCACCTCTTCATCCCCTCTGTTCCCTTCACAACATGTCCACTGAAGTCTGCACCAATCACTAATCTCTCCTCTCTAGGGACACCATGTACCACTTCATCCATCTTACTCCAAAATTCCTCTTTCTCCTCTACCTGACAACCAACCTGTGGTGCATATAAACTGACCACATTCAAAATTACACCATCAACCTCCAACTTCAGGCTCATGATCCTGTCTGACACTCTCTTTACATCCAGAATACTTTTCCCAAGCTGCTCCTTTAGGATTATCCCTACTCCATTTCTCTTCCTCTGTACACCATGATAGAACAGTTTGAATCCACCTCCAATGTTCCTGGCCTTGCTTCCTTTCCATCTGGTCTCCTGGACACACAGAATATCTACCTTCCTTCTCTCCATCATGTCTGCAAGCTCTCTGCCTTTACCAGTCATTCTCCCTATGTACAGAGTCCCTACTCTACACCTCTCTACACCTCCACACTCCTGCTTTTCCTTCTCTCTCGCTGCCTTCTAACCTGCCTTCCTCCTCTCCTCTTTGATGGTCTTCGACTTCCTGCTTATTCATAAAAATATAACCCTCAAGTGCATTTGAAACAAGTGGGCATGCTGGTCATTTAGGCTTCTATTACTACTCTTTTATCCTGCCCTTTTCCTGTACAGAGGTGGGTAGTGACATGCTACATTTACTCCGTTACAATTACTTAAGTAACTTTTAAAACAAATTGTACTTTAAAGAGTTGTTTTAAAAGTGATTACTTTATACTTTTACTCAAGTACATTTGTGAGGTAAAAAATATAGTTTTACTCCATTATATTCATCTACTTTCCTTCCGTTAATATTTCTGCATATTTTTGAATTCAGTGCACATTGTTTGTTTTGTTCATACACATCTTAAATAGCTCCCTTCAGCAATCACAATCATCTTATGCTGTTCCCTTAACCAATCAAAAGCATCTTACCTGACTTCATTTGACCAATCAAACGTACTTGTATGTATACTGAAAACTACAGTAGTCATGCACAGCACACAGGGCTCTGCAGAACCACTGATTTCAGCTCGTTGCTGGACTGCAATGGATCAAACAGACAACACTGTGGAAGCAGAGCATCCTTGGCCTCATATAGAGAAAATGTTATTTCTACAGGCTACCAAATCGAATAGTTATGTCATGTGTTGCCTTCTCTGCCAGCCTAAAAATGTGGACCTTTCAGCTTTCAAGAACTTGACATCCAACTTGAGAAAACATGTTGTAAGTTATGGCTTTGGCTAATGGGGTGCGGAGGAGTAAGCAGCTAACTGTCAGGTAGCTAACTAGCGAGCAAAGAGTATTATACATAAAGATGATGTTAAAAGTTGTTTTATTTTAGCAGTGATTGTATTAGTAATGTTAATAGTGACCACTGTACAGAAAATAATCTTGTATTTTCTTGAGTGCTCCAAGTTTGCCAATACTTTCTCTAGCTGGCTTTTTTTAAATGGGCCTTTGTAATGAGTCTGTTTTCAACTCTATAGCCTAATTTTAAACTTTGTTCTCCAACAGAGGGTTCATCCTAACAAACTGATCATCCGCTGTGGAGTCTTCTATGAAGAATGCAAAGCTCACAAATGCATTTCCCTCTCTGTCCCAAAAGTAATGCAAGCAACAATAGATAAGTTGTTGCTTAATTTTATTTGTGAAGGCACCCAGCCATTTTCTGTGGTTGAACTACCATCATTCAAGAGAATTGTTATGTATGAACCTAGAGATGTCCTATCAATACTTACCACCAGGGGGGCAGACCGCCACTAGGGTATAGGGATTCTAAATGTAACCATAGCCACCTTTTAGTCCAATAAACCAGTGAGTGATCCAACAAGACGTTGTCCTTCGTGCTCTGTGTGTTGAGTAATAATGTTTACTTAGTTACACTATAAGGGAGCAACATAACATAAATTGGCGATGAGTTGTGTATTTCGGAATAGTTCTCATCAACTGACAGTGAACGTTTAGTCAGCTTTGAGTGAGTTTTAGACTGGAATGAACACCCGCGTTCTTGGATAGCTAATGTGCTAATCATCTATGAGCCAACCATCATCGGATGCATCGAGAACAGCTAGTGCTACGTCAACAGATTCAACGACATCAAGGGCTTCAAGTTCATCTACAGTTCAAGTAATCACAGAAAGACGCATGATGGCTGGAATATATGGACATATGGATGTTTTCGATGAGTCTGGTGAGCAATGGGCAACGTATATTGAACGTTTTGAGCATTATGTGGTGGCTAATGACATTCCTGAGTCTAAGAAGGTTTCGATACTCTTCAGTGTTATGGGACCTAAAACGTATGGACTGCTTCGTAGTTTAGTAGCTCCCGTGGCACCTGGCACTAAGACTTACGAACAGGTTGTGACTGTGCTTAAAGATCACTTCACGCCGAAACCGCTTGTTATAGCCGAAAGGTTCAGGTTCCACAAGCGTAACCAGGGGGAAGGAGAAACGGTAGCACAGTATGTAGCAGTGCTCAAAAGGCTATCAGAACACTGCAAGTTCGGAGCTTACCTAGAGGATGCTCTGAGAGATAGATTTGTTTGCGGATTAATGTGCGAAGCTGTGCAGAAACGCCTTCTGACTGAGGACAAGCTCACATTCAAGAAAGCAGTGGAACATGCAGTGTCAGCAGAAATAGCAGCACGTGACGTACAGCAGTTAAGTAATTCCCTGAAAGTGAACGGTGTGTTTTCGCAAGGTAAAAAATGCCGCCGCTGTGGGAAGGGAAATCATAGTGATGATGACTGCTGGTACAAAGATCGCGAGTGTCACCAGTGCGGGAGGAAGGGCCACATGAACCTAATTTGCAGGAGTAAATCAAAATGCAGTCACAAAAGAGAACGTAAACACAAAGAGGGAAAGCCTGAACAGAAAAGCCATACACACAAACGCAGCGTGAAAGATAGGAGGAAAAAGATTCATCACGTCGAGGCGAATGAAAGTGAAAGTGAAGGGACGAAATCGGATAGTGACAGTGACTTGGGACTGTATGCAGTGTCTCAGAAAGGGAAATATTCACGCATATCAGTAGTACCAAAAGTCAATGGAAAGAAAATGGAGATGGAATTGGATACAGGGGCAGCAGTGTCATTGATTCCTTTTGAAATGTACAAGCGAAAGCTGTACAAACTTCCTCTGCAACTTACTGATATCATGCTAAGGACATACACAGGAGAAGCTTTGGCATTAAGGTGCAAGTGGCATTGGACAAGCAACAGGCTGTCTTGCCACTGTATGTGGTGAAGGTGGATGCTCCACCATTGTTTGGCAGGGAGTGGCTGAGAGCCATACCAACTGAATTGGAGAGACTTAAAGACTGTACATGTAATTGAGCACACACAGACAGACAGCTTAGAGACCGTGTTAAAGAGACACTCTGCCGTTTTCTCCGATCAGTTAGGCACCATGAAGGGAGTGAAAGCCCAGCTCACTCTCAGACCAAACAGTGTCCACCACGCAATGTGCCATATGCTCTCCGACCGCGAGTGGAAGCCGAGCTAAAACGCCTCACAGAGCTTGGCGTCATCTCACCTGTGGCGCATAGTGACTGGGCGACGCCAGTGGTGCCTGTGAACAAGAAGGATGGCACCGTGAGACTCTGCGGGGACTTCAAAGTCACCCTCAACCCAGCTCTCTGCATCGACAAGTACCCAATTCCACATATTGAGGACTTGTTTGCTTCCCTCGCTGGAGGTCAACACTTCAGTAAGCTGGATCTTTCCAATGCCTATCTGCAGATGGAAGGAGAAGAGAGCTCCAAGAAGTTGCTGACCATCTCAACACAGAAAGGACTCTTCTGTTTCAATCATTTGTCGTTTGGTGTAGCGTCATCGCCCACCTTGTTCCAGAAGGCCATGGACCAGGTACTCCTCGGGCTGCCACACACTCACTGCTACCTGGACGACATACTTGTCAGTGGTCCTGACAAGCAGACACACCTGAAAACCCTGGATGCAGTACTCAGCAGGCCCACAACCATCATCAACCAACCACGCTCACAACCATCCTCAGTCCAGTGAAAAGCACACCATCCATGGCTGCAGCTCGCATGCAATGCTGGGCGCTCCTGCTCTCCGCGCACAATTACACCATCGAGTACAGGAAAGGGGCCCTACATGCCAACACTGATGGACTGTCGAGGTTACCGCTCCCTCATGCCCCCAGTGAGAAACAAGGTGCAGTGGAGGTGTTCTACACGTCACAGTTGGACACTTTGCCAGTCAGCAACGCTGAGATCAAGCGTCATACCATGTCTGACTCCACCCTGTCCCGTGTCATGGAAATGGTCACCACTGGACGTTTTCCCACTGCAAAGGACGCAGGAGACGAGCGGTCACACTACCTCCAGCGCCGCCATGAGCTCACTGTGCAGCACGGATGCCTCATGTGGGGTTTGAGAGTTATTGTGCCACCCAAACTGCGCCCCTGGGTGCTGACAGAGCTACGCTCAGCACACCCAGGTGTAGTGAGGATGAAGAGCTTAGCTTGTAGCTACGTTTGGTGGCCCGGCATCGATTCCCAGATCGAACACCAAGCAAAGTCATGCTACTCATGTCAACGAGTACAGAAACACCCTGGCCTAACACCCTTACACCCTTGGATGTGGCCATCCAGTCCCTGGGAACGGATACATGTGGACTTTGCCGGTCCATTTGAAGGGCACATGTACCTGGTCGTAGTGGACGCACACTCCAAATGGCCCGAGATACACATCATGGATAGCACCACATCCAGCAAAACCATTCAAGTGCTTAGGGGACTTTTTAGTCGCTATGGCATTCCACACAGCCTTGTAAGTGACAACAGCCCTCAGTTCTGCTCTGAAGAATTCAGCACGTTTCTGAAAGCCAATGGAGTCAAACACATTTGCTCAGCACCATACCATCCTGCCTCCAATGGCTTGGCAGAGCGCTTTGTGCAAACCTTCAAGCATGCTCTGAAATCTTCCAGAGGAACTACACCACTGCAACAGCGTCTAGATACGTTCCTCCTGACCTACCGCAACACCCCTCATGCAACAACCAGAGAAAGCCCTGCAATGCTATTCATCGGACGCAAGCTGCGTTCTCGACTGGATTTCCTGAAACCTAGTGTGGCTAGAGCAGTGCACCAGTTGCAGGAGGCTCAACAGCAGCGACACCGGCTGCACTCCAAACATGATGAAGAATGTTTAAGAATGTTTGCCTTTGCAGAATGTTGTTTAATGGTTGAGTTTTGGAACACTGTAGTGATTATAAGCCATAATATACTCACCTATTTCTTGAATCTTAGTGGGGAGGAGATATGCTATGTATGAACCTAGAGATGTCCTACCAATACTTACCACCAGGGGGTCAGACCGCCACTAGGGTATAGGGATTCTAAATGTAACCATGGCCACCTTTTAGTCCAAAAACCAGTGAGTGATCCAACAAGAAGTTGTCCTTTGTGCTCTGTGTGTTGAGTAATAATGTTTACAGAGTCATGACAAGGAAAACCTTATGCTTGAAGATTCAAGAAGCTGCCCACACAATGAAGAGCACAGTCACTAAGAAATAGAGTACTGTGAACCATGTTGCTACCACAACAGACTGCTGGTCTGTAAGACAGCGTAGTTACTTGGATATCACCTGTCACTGGATTGACCCGACCTCTTTAGAGAGGAACTCGTTTGCCCTCGCCTACTGACGCATGAAAGGTCCACACACCTTTGAAGTTCTTGTTTCTGCATTAGAGGAAATACATTCAGAGTACCACATCAGGGAGAAGATTACTAGAACAATTACAGATAGTGGTTCAAACTTCTTGAAGGCATTTTGAGTGTATGGGGAGGAAACAAAAGTCAATGTTGAAAGGGAGGGAGATGTCACCATTCCTGATGATGAGTCAGAAGATGAAAATTATTTATAAGTGGAATACCAAGACGTGTCTGCTGTTTTGAATGAAGACAGTGGCCTTGAATACCAGCTTCCAAGGCATCAAAAGTGTACATGCCATCTGTTGAATCTTGTTGCTACAGTTGATGCCAATGCTGCAGAAGCTAGCAATGAGACATATAAGAAGCTACCTCAGTCTGCTTTTGCAAAATGTAATGCGCCATGGAATAAAACAAGCAGATCAGCCAAGGCTTTTGAAACAGTAGAATGTGAATGCAAACTGCAGTTCCTTCGCCCCAATCGTACACGTTGGAATTCCTTATTCCTTGCTGTAGAAAAGATTGCGCACATCCAGAGGGAGCAAGGAGAAAAGGCAATCCGCAATGTATGTACAGCATTAAAGATAAAGATGTAATTTGCCAGAATGTTTTTTCAACTTTGTTGAAATGTTTCAATTGTAAGTGAATTGATAAACTTATGTATCAAATTATGTAATCACTGTTTTTATTTTATAGGCTGAACCCCGCTGAAATGAGATTTTTGGCTGAGTACACTGCTGTAATGAAACTTCTTGCCATGGCCCATGACATCCTCCAAGGAGAATCCTTTGTTCATATGGGTTTCTTGCTGCCAGCACTTTCTCAACTGCAGGAGAATTTGAAAAAGCTAGAGTCATCCTGCAAAGTATGTAGACCCCTGCTTACAGCCCTACAGACAGGAATTCAGAAGTGGTTCAGAGAGGTCTTGCAAGATCCTGAGCTGATTGCTGCAGCTATACTTCTACCAAAATTGAGAACATTTTGGACCACAGAGGAAGTCATCTTGAAACCTGGTAATATATCTTTAAGTACATTCAAAAGTGATGTGTGCATTAATATATGGCAAAAATGTAAACAGGAGAACAGTTGCACAAATAGAACACTGAGTAAATACATTTGTGCAATTTGTGACTATTTGAATTTTGTTACTCCTCCTCTATAGACTTTGTAACAGAGATGGCTCCAATAAATATCTGTTACTGTATGTTAATGACTGTAATTCTCTTTAAAGGTGCATCTTGGTATAGGGCTTGACTACATTCAGAATCACCTTGAGTAGAACTTAGATAGTAACAGTAGCCATTGCAATGAAGAAGACTTCTTTGTATCTATGAAGTCAGGAAACCTGCAAGCAGGAGAGCTGGAGAGGTACCTTTCATGTTCATCTGTGGGAGGTATGTATTTTACATTCCTTTTCTCTTATTAAGAAACTGTCAATTAAAGTCAATACAAGCCTTCCAGCCATGTGAGAGACTGTTTAGTCATGCAGGACAATTACTGACAGCAAAACAATCAAGAATTCACTGCAAACATCTTGAAAACTGCTTTTAAAACTTAACAAGTGCTAAGTTTTTTAAGACATTATACACAAGAATGCAATTTTACCAGCACTGATGCATTTCAGTCAACATAAATTTCAAGTTATTTCTGCAAGAAAAGTCAAGAGTTCATACATTGTATTGCATTTTGCATTTGTTTCAGAAACTGTTTGCAAAATGGGAGTGAGGGGAGTGAAATGATTTAAGATTACATTTTTTGTTCACCTGGCATATAAAAGCTGGTGCATAAGATCCAGAGTTTAAACTTACTGTAGTAGGTTTTGTGGATATGTAATTACATTATTGATGTTATTTATGTTTTTAAAGATTTAATTTATTATTATCTGTTGTTAGAAACGTGTATAGGAATTGGTCCTTATTTGAGTTGCTACTTTGGCTAATTTATATTTTTTAATGCAATACAATAATTTGAAGGGAAAATATGTTTTTGACATTCTTGATTGGACATTTGTATGTGATAAGTAAGGCTGTGAGTTCTGTTATGATTATTAAATGAAATTGGCGAGTAACTCTGTACTTGATTAGTCTTTTTGCTAAAGACTTTCTCACTTTTACTTAATTAATAATTTTATCAACTACATCTACTTTTACTTAAGTAATCTTTATTTTAAAGTAAGAATACTTTTACATGAGTTCAGTTTTTTTCTGCCCACCTCTATCCTGTATCCCTCCTCTAAGTTTTTTTTTTTTTTCCCCCAGAATATTCTTCTATCCACTAAGCAAGGCTCTTTCTGAATCATGTGATCATTCATTCTCATGATAAAAATGCCATCAGTCTTAAGACAAAACTTGACCCATATTCTGATTTGGTGCTGCAGGAGCCTACAAAACCTGCTAGTCTGGAGGGACAGCAATAATATCAGTTTGTCACTTCTGCTGATAACAGAACGGTTAACATACACAGGATCATCCATCTAAGGATAATCAGATGTAAAGGCAATGCTCTGTGATCATCTCTAACTCATTGTGTGTAACTGGAGTGCAGCTACCAGGGAAATAGGCCAGTATAAAGCAAACCAGCAATTTCTTTAATTCCACACCTAACAAAGATAGTCAGAACATAAAAAAAACTGTCCTAACACAACTGTCCCCTTCCATTTTTTTCCAAGTAAAAACAGAGCAGCAACTTTAGAGAAAGAGAAAAAGCTGTTTGTAATAGGATCTGGTTTATCGTGTGATTTTCATTTCTAGATTGACTGTTGCCATTATTTGCCCATGTCCAGCTGTTTTGTCATGTTTTTATTAGATATTTAATTTTGTCAGCTGCTTTGTCTGTCATTTTAATGAATTTATGTTATATGCAAAGCACTTCATGGACCTAGCTTGTAACACACCCTGTCTGTTAGCAGGTGACATATTTGGCACAACAGCAAGCTACCAGCTTTCAAGCACATTTAGTGTGTACATTCACTCAGTAAAGCAAGGTTGTGGATCACCATAGAAGCAGGGGTTCTATGGAAAAGTGGAACTTAATAGCAGTGACACAGAGTGAGGTAAGATGAGGTAGCAGAATGTAGTGCGAAATATCCACCCCTGCCCCAGATTTCATAAATATTTCACATCAATATTCTTAAAGTGATTGACATGTCTGAAAAACTGGTTTGGAATAATGATTCCAATATGAAAGGTACCGCTATCACCTGTCCACATTCCTAACATAATGTTCAAATATGCTGTGGAGTAAAGGGCACCTGCAGGTACAGCAGGAGCAGCATCTCAGAGACAGAGAGAGCTTGCTCTGCAGTGGTTTCTCAGATAAGACATTAACAATGAAATTTAAGCTCTTTATGATAGTAACAGAATATATTTTAAACCGTCTTGTGGTCTTTATTCATAAGTGTGCTGTGTTTTTTTGTTTGTTTGTTTTTCGATGCTTGTCTTAAATTATCAGTCTCCTCAAGAAATACTACAAGGTTGATTGTTATTACTGCAAGTGTTCTACAAATTGTTCCTTGTAAAAAATATTTCTACGTTTCCTCCCATTGAAAGTGAAGAACATTTTTCCTTCCCTGTAAAGTGACCTTTTTAAAGATGAGAGTTTTGTTCAGACAGCAGCAAAACGCAAATAAATACTGTATGCATTCAATTTATTGAATAGCTATAGCAGCTGACAAGAGAAGGTGGAAATATTGCATTTTTCCCAGGTTAGATTTAAGCAACATAAACAAGTTAGAAAGCATGTCCTGTATATGGCATGTTTGAAATGGTCCTGCTCAACTAAAAACAAAAAGAGTTTAATTTCTTTTTCAAGTGTCTTTCTTAATGAACAGATTTAAAACATTCAGTAGCACATTGATATAACTACATTTTTAAGTAAGTCCAAACTTTAGAAATAAATGAAATATATATATATACAGAAAATCATCTAAATCACTTCAACTGGGCTGCAGGTTAGGGAATAAGCCTTGCGACCGGAAGGTTGCCGGTTCAATCCACTGAGCTGACAGTCCATGACTAGCCCTAAGCAAGACACTTAACCCCCAACTGCTTCCTGGGACCTGCAGATAGGGCTGCCCACCACTCTGGGCAAGCGTGCTCACCGCCCCCTGGTGTGTGTCTTCACTAGTTTGTATGTGGTGTTTCACTGCATGGATGACTTAAATACGGAAGTGAAACTTCCCCACTGGGAATAATAAGGATCTCTTAATCTTAATTGCCAACTACTGTGGAAACAAGCTGAACACTAAAATTTAAATATATCTTATGGTATAGAAAGGCAGTTACTTAGCTACACATGGTGTAAAGTGTTTGTAATTCTAAATATTCTTACTAGTGTGAATTTGGGAGCAGTTCACCATAATGGGGTTTCTGACCTCGCTGTGGGCTCCAATACTGCTATTAATAAGTGGTAAGTTCCCAAACTTTTTGCAAATGTAACTGTCGTGCAGCACAAAAACATATCAGCACAAAACGTGTTGTAAATATTTTTCTTCGTGACTAATGTTCTTTCTTTCACAGGAGGAGTGACCATAGGACAGTCCGAAGGTAATCAGAGGTTAATGGCTGTTTGGTGTTTTTAATAAATTGCTTACCTGATAAACCTCACCATTTCCATTTATTAGTATTTTAAATGAGTTTTCTGGGGAAAAGCAATTACAATTTAAAAAAAACACAATAATAATACGATAAATACCACCATCTGCAGCAAAAGAGTTCAAATGTACTAATGAATTGCTACTTATTCATAAAAATGTAACCCTCAAGTGTATTTGAAGCAAGTGGGCATGCTGGTCAATTGGGGCTTCTACTACTACGCTTTTAACCTGCCCTTATTCTAAATCAGTTTTCTTATCCAAGTTTTTTTTGGCCAAATATCCTTCTATCCAAAAGGCAAGGCTCCTTCTGAATCGTGATCGTTCATTCTCATTATAAAAATGCCATCAGTCTTAAAACAAAACTTGACCCATATTCTGATTTGGTGCTGGAGGAGCCTACAAAACCTGCTAGCCTGGAAGACCAGCAATAATATCAGTTTTTCGCTTCTGCTGATAATAGAACGGTTAACATGCACAGGATCATCTATCTAAGGATAATCAGATGTAAAGGCAATGCTCTGTGATCATCTCTAACTCATTGTGTGTAACTGGAGTGTAGCTACCAGGGAAATAGGCCAGTATAAAACAAACCAGCAATTTCTTTAATTCCACACCTAACAAAGATAGTGGGAACACAAAAAACTGTCCTAACACAACTCTTTGTTCCCTTCCATTTTTTTCCAAGTACAAACAGAGCAGCAACTTTAGAGAAAGAGAAAAAGCTGTTTGTAATAGGATCTGGTTTATCGTGTGATTTTCATTTCTAGATTGACTCTGGCCATTATTTGTCCCGTTTTTATTAGATGTTTAATTTTGTCAGTTGCATTGTCTGTCATTTTAATGAATTTATGATATGCAAAGCACTTCATGGACCTAGCATGTAACACACCCTGTCTGTTAGCAGGTGACATATTTGGCACAACAGCAAGCTACCAGCATTCAAGCGCATTTAGTGTGTATCATTTCATGGGAGGAACTGGCTTAAACGATCTGGCATATTGTTGTGAGATAGGATAAGCAAGGTTGTGAATCACTGTAGAAGTAGGTGTTCTATGGAAAAGTGGAACTTAATAGCAGTGACACAGAATGAGGCAAGGTAAGGTAGCAGAATCTAGTGCGAAATGTCCACCCCTTCCCCAGATTTCACAAACATTTCAGGTCACTAGTCTTGAAGTGATTGACATGTCTGAAAAACTGGTTTGGAATAATGATTCCAATATGAAAGGTACCACTATCACCTGTCCACATTCCTAACATAATGTTCAAATATGCTGTAAAGGGCACCTGCAGGTACAGCAGGAGCAGCATCTCAGAGACAGATAGAGCTTCCTCTGCAGTGGTTTCTCAGATAAGACATAAATTTCATTGTTAAAGCTCTTTATGATAGTAACAGAATATATTTTAAACCGTCTTGTGGTCTTTATTCATAAGTGTGCTGTGGGTTTTTTTGTTTGTTTGTTTTTTGATGCTTATCTTAATTTATCAGTCTCCTCAAGAAATACTACAAGGTAAAAGCAACGACAATGTAAAAAAATACAATAATGACAATAAATACCACCATCTGCAGCAAAAGAGTTCAAATGTACTAATGAATTGCTACTTATTCATAAAATAATAACCGTCAAGTGCATTTGAAGCAAATGGGCATGCTGGTCAATTGGGGCTTTTACTAGTACCCTTTTAACCTGCCCTTATTCTAAATCACTTCTCTTATCTAAGTTTTTATTTTTTGGCCAAACATCCTTCTATCCACTAAACAAGGCTCTTTCTGAGTCATGTGATCATTCATTCTCATTATAAAAATGTCATCATTCTTAAAACAAAACTTTACCCATATTCTGATTTGGTGCTGCAGGAGCCTACAAAACCTGCTAGTCTGGAAGACCAGCAATAATATCAGTTTGTCTCTTGATCTTGTCTCCTGGTAACAGAACGGTTAACATGCACAGGATCGTCCATCTAAGGATAATCAGATGTAAAGGCAATGCTCTGTGATCATCTCTAACTCTAGCTAGCTACCAGGGAAATAGGCCAGTATAAAACAAACCAGCAATTTCTTTAATTCCACACCTAACAAAGATAGTGGGAACATGAAAAACTGTCCTAACACAACTCTTTGTCCCCTTCCACTTTTTTTTCCAAGTACAAACAGAGCAGCAACTTTAGAGAAAGAGAAAAAGCTGTTTGTAATAGGATCTGGTTGATTGTAGGATTTTCATTTTTAGATTGACTGTGGCCATTATTTGTCCATGTCCAGCTGTTTTTTCATGTTTTTATTAGATGTTTAATTTTGTCAGCTGCTTTGTCTGTCATTTTAATAAATTTACATTATATGCAAAGCACTTCATGGACCTAGCTTGTAACACACCCTGTCTGTTAGCAGGTGACATATTTGGCACAACAGCAAGCTACCAGAATTCAAGCGCATTTAGTGTGTATCATTTCATGGGAGGAATGTGCTTAAACGATCTGGCATATTGTTGTGAGACAGGATAAGCAAGGTTGTGAATCACTGTAGAAGTAGGTGTTCTATGGAAAAGTGGAACTTAATAGCAGTGACACAGAATGAGGTAAGGTAAGGTAGATTACCTTACAAATATTTCACAAACATTTCAGGTCACTAGTCTTGAAGTGATTGACATGACCCATATTCTGATTTGGTGCTGCAGGAGCCTACAAAACCTGCTAGTCTGGTGGAACAGCAATAATATCAGTTTGTCTATTCTGCTGATAACAGAACGGTTAACATGCACAGGATCACCCAGCTAAGGAAAAACAGGTGTAAAGGCAGTGCTCTGTGCTCATCTCTAACTCATTGTGTGTAACTGGAGTGTAGCTACCAGGGAAATAGGCCAGTATCAAACAAACCAGCAATTTCTTTAATTCCACACTTAACAAAGATAGTGGGAACACAAAAAAACTTTCCTAATGCAACTCTTTGTTCCCTTCCATTTTTTTGAATTACAAATAGAGTAGCAACTTTGGAGAAAGAGGATAGGTCTTGATAAGCTAGAAAGAGAAAAATATATGTGAGAGATTAAACGCTCTGCCCAAGATACTGGCCAATTACATAAGTTATGTTGATATCACAAGATACTTAATTTCTTATCACAATATAACAATACATTAAATTATAGCAACAGCTCATGTCCTCTCCGGACTTTTATACAGTATGAAACTGAGCTCTTGAATAGGTCCACCTGTGTAGTGGATCTCCCTTGATTAGGAGCAGCCTCGCATCACCCTCTGGTGGCCGGCACAGGTCGAGCTCCTGTCCTGACCCTTACATACTGTATATATTTAGCTATATTTCAAAGGATCTAGAAATCAAATCCAAAAAAATCAGGAAATGGCTACAGGGAAATGTAACAGCCGAAGTGTTGCAAATGCCTATTTCCACTACCAGGACAATCATTTTACTTTGATAATAAGTTTAAATAAACCAGAGATGTTTATAATTTGCTGGGAAGAAGACGTTACCATGCACAGATAGTAGTCAAAAAAGCTTCAAGGATCACAGCTGAGCAATTTCAGACAGAATTTAGGTCTGCTAAGCATCTGCTAAGTTGCAAAGAAACACCACCATTATAACCACAAGTTATTTGGGAGGGGTGCCAGAAGAAAGTTAATAACTCATGCACCTGCCAACAGGGTTGCATATAATGCAATACAAGTATTGAGAATGTGTGTGAATACAGAATTTAAGTATATGCATTCAGTACAGAGAAAGAATTGTTTTTAATGTTGCTATTCATTAGTTTAATAATCATGGCCTCCCCTGTATGCCAGTGACACAACGCTGTCAGACAAAAGGTAGCTAGTGGTCTGGAGGACATACCCCCGGGCAAAGACTGGAGGTGCTTACTCCTAAGGTCACACCTCTGCATCAAGACATATGTGACACATGATGTTTGTGCTGGCCAGGACTGTGCACCCAGAGTCTTAGCTCAAAGTTTGCAAGATGTGGCCATGCTATTCAAGGAGGATCATGCGAGGCATGTGCTCTGCAGAAAAGGAACTCCTTGTTGCTGCTAATATTGCTGTTCATTAGTTTTGGAATCATGGCCCCCTTTGTGTCTTACTCTACACTAACAACACAATACATTTAGCATAGTGTGTTCAGTATTAAACCATCACTACTTTTTCAAAGATATTTGCCCAATCCTGTCTGTCAAGGACCACCAAAGTCAAGTGCCCACAGTTTGCGGAATGTTCCTGGAACGTTCAGTGTTTTTCATGGTCAGATGAGTCCAAAATAGAGCTTCACCAGAGGTGAGTTTGGCATAGACACAAAGATAGCCATGCAGAAACTTAACTCTTATTTTTCTTCCAACAGTACATAACTTATTGAGATACATGGTATCATGGATTCCATCCAGTAATAGCAGGTATTACATCAAAAGCTTAAACTGGGCAATGGCTGGATCTCTTAGCAGGACAGTGATCCAAAGCAAAATGGCTCACTGACCATAAAATCAATTTTGCTATGGCAACCTCAGTCCACATGCATGGACTTTGTAATCTGAAGAATTTCTGTATGGAAGAATGGTCTAAGATTATTTAATAAAAGGGTGTCAATAATTGTGGCACATACCTAGGTACCCTACTCCAGCTGTAAGGGACTTGATGCCAACTAAAATGCACTGAAGGAGCTGTGGCAGCAGGGGCGTGGCTCTGAGCGAGGAGTTGGTGTGTTCACCATTGAGGATCGAGTGCCCTGTGGTGTTTATGCTAGCTGGGACTGTTCAGGCATGCCCAAAGAGTTAGCTCAAAAGGTATCCCTTACTGGCCAGCGCTGGCACCAAGAGACTCTGACAGTGTGGATAGGCAGATTGCCACATGCAAAGGCATATGCCCTTTAGGGATTCTCTAGATGTCACACCGTTTACAGTGCCAATCTGCTTTAGTGCCAATCTGTTAGCACAAACACTGAAACAAAGGATCAGGGTAGCCTGTAGCCTTAAATTTCAGTTCTCAGCTAACATTGTAATCTAATGTGTTTTTTTGCTGTTGTAGCCCATGCTCCTCAATATTCAACATTTTGTGTATTTTTCTGATCAACCCTACTGTAAAAAGAGGTTATTAATGTCAGTGTATCTTTTCTGTCATTTCAGACAAGCCTGGTCATCAAGCCTGACCTCTCTCAGCAACATTTCTGCCCACATTCACTGGATATTTTTGTGCCATTCTGTATCAATTCTCGAGGCTCAATTGTACATAACAATTGTAGAGAGCAGCAGTTTTTCTGAAATACTCAAACCACCCAGACTGTCACCAACTACTATATCAAGGGAAAAGTCCCATAAATCACATTTTACCCAAACTGATGTTTGATGTGAATATTAAGTGAAGCCCTGACTGGTGTCTTCATGATTTTATGCTTCACATTGTTGCTACATGATTTCTTAATAGCATGAATAAGCTTATGGACAGGTATTTGTAATAAAGTGCTCAGTGGCTGTGTATTTTTTAGCATCTAGTGAGATTGTGCAAGCTGGCTAGCAATATTTACACTTTTTTGATGTACAGATGATGTTGTATCTGCTTGGCATCTCTGCCTGCCACACCTCCTCCAGTGCACTTAGGGTCAGCTGCAGGGTCATCAGCTGGTGCCACCGTTCATGGATGTTTTGGCCCAGACCAGTACATCTTGCAGTGGGTGGGCAGTGGCTTTTGTGGGGATGTCTCCCCACCAGCCCCTGCTCATTGGGGTGTTGAACTCCAACTCCTATCCCTCCTCTGTAGACAGAGCCAGTAGCTTGCCTTCTCTGCCTCCTCAGCCTTGATGGACTTCTTTGCCTTGATGGACTTCCTTGATGGACTTCTTCAGGCTTGTCCGAGTCATCCTGGCGGCATGGAGAAGCTGTATTGTGGATTTCCCCACAAAGCCCCTACAATCAGTCACGATCCACGATCCTGACAAATGGGATGTTTGAATGAGGGGGATCTGGGGAGTTGTTAGCCCTGAACCTGCATCCCTCCAGCTGCTCTGCCAACTTCCTTAGCACCTGATTGTGCCATCATCCATTGTTTATGGACAATGTGTTTGGACACCTACACATTACACTTACAGGAGCTGACATCCCTTTCTAAATCCATAGGCATTAATACGGAGCAGCTATAACAACTTCCACTCTTCTGGGAAGCTTTCTACTAGATTTTGTAGTGTGTCTGTGGTCATTTTTGCCTGTACTTGCAGAAGAGCGTTTGTGAGGTCATACACTGATGTCAGGCCTGACTTGCAATCTCTGTTCTAGTTCATCCTAAAGTGTTCAGTGGGTTTGAGGCTTTGTGCGGCCAGTCAAGTTCTTCAATACCAAACTCATCCCACCATGCTCTTATGGACCTTTCTTTGTGCCCTGGGGCACAGTAATGCTGGCAGTAATGCTACAGAAAAGGGCCATCCTCAAACTGTTCCCACAAAGTTAGAAGAGTAGAATTGTCCAAAATGTCTTGGTCTGCTGAAACATTAAGATTTCCTTTCACTGGAACTAAGGAGCCTAGGCCAACCCCATAAAACAGCTCCATAGCATTATCCCCCTCCACCAAAATTTAGACTTGTCCATCACGTGTGAATCATTACTCCACAGAATATGTTTCCATGCTCCAGCATCCAGTGGCAGTGTGCTTTACACCACTCCCCATGCTTGGCATTGTGAATTTTGATCTTAGCATTTAGCTGCTCAGTCATGGAAACATTTCATGAAGCTCCTAACATGTGGTCCACAGTTGTTTCCAGATGCAATTTGAAAACTTTAATGAGTGTTTCAACAGAGGATAGGCACTGTGTGCTTCTGCGCTCTGTGGCCCCACTCTGTAAGTTTGCATGATCTACCGCTTTGTGGCTAAGCTGTTGTTGCTCCTGGCTGCTTCCATTTCACAATGGTAGCACTCACAGTCGACAGGGACAGATCTAGCAGGACAGAAATTTCACACTGATTTGTGGCAGAGGTGGCATCCTATGACAGCTTCACATTTAAAGTCACTGAGCTCATCAGTACAGCCAATTCTAGTGCCAGTGCTTGTTTAAAGAGACTGCAAGGCTATATGCTAAATTGTATCCATCTGTTAGCAATAGGCTAAAACACCTGAACTAAATAATTAGGATTGTTCTAACTCCCTTTATCCATATTGTCTATATCTACAAATTAACAAATCAATAAAACTCAATTATGTAACGTAATTGTGGGCTGGGAATATCTAGTGAGCACATGTAAAGACAGCTAAAAAAATCCAACAGATTATTTGATTTATATGGATATATAGAGAGTATTTGTCAGATAGTGATCTCAGCATTTATTTATTTTATTTTTTAATGACAGCTTAATCACATACACCCACTTTAGATCCCTGCAATAAATAAATTTCTTTGGATCAACCTTGGAGAGCCAACAATAAAACTGGTTTGAGCATTTGTGACTGACTTCAACTGGAATGGCTGGTGCCGACTGTTCTACCATGGGATGAACATCCATATGTCAGAGTTCGTACATCCAAATGTGGTACTTATTACACTCTGTGGCTCAATGGTCCTCATCCTTACATAGAGGATGGAGTGGTCACTCGTCATTGCTTCCCCATCAATTCAAGTTAAAGCATGCCCAGGGAACTACTCTGTGTACAAGTTTGTCAGTCCAAGAAACTGCAACATGGCTTACTGCACAGGTCGAACATTTAAAGATGATTCTGTTTATTCTAATTTTATTCAGTTGAATGAGGTATGTTATCATGTTTGCTTTGAAATAATGCCTTTCCAGATCACACCAACACCATAACCCCAAATCCTGGTCCAACAACTAGAGGCACTGGGTCAGAATTTAGTATAAGCATGAGTAGGTTTTCAAAGTTATTCTCATCTATTTACTCTTTTACAAACTGTTTAAACTAGAAAATCTACTAAATTTAATCTACCTTCAATCTATCAAGTTTTTATTTTTTCCCTAAAAAGTATCTACATTTTCTGTATATCTTTACAAGCATTCTGTACATGTGAGCTGTAGTTTAGAAGTACCACAAGGAATGCCCTGAAGGGCAATCTACTATCAATAAAAAGGAGGGACAAATTTTAATGAAAACAAACATCTCTGAATAACAGCACACAATTAACAAACAAAGAGTCTGCCATTTTCAAATATAAATTGATGTCTTTAAAAAATAACAAGACAACTCAAAAGAAAAGCAAACATCTCCAAATAAAGCAAGGCATCTAATTAAAATAAAGATGCTTGAACCAAAAAAAGATATCTTTACAAAAAGCAAAAGATATTTAAATTAAAGCAAAATATTATTAAATAAAAACAAAACATCTTTAAAGTCTGAAGCTACCCTCTGGTCTATATCTTAGTCAGAGAGTGCAGAAATAAACCCTACTACCGCAATAAAGTGATCTGCTCTTGATAGTCTGGCTTTCAACCCTGTTTTAATTTTCTCTGCTGATACCTCCAAATTTGAATTCCTTTCATTAGAAAGTTTACCCCTTTAAATTAAGGCTGACAGTTTTAAATAAAGGTTAACCGTGTCACACAAAAGCTGACAGTTTTAAATGAAACTTACAGTTTTAAACCAAAAGCTAAAGCTCATCTGCAACTTTCATTTAAATCTGTGAGCTCTTATTAAAAAAATTCTACTTTTATTTAAAGCTGTTTCTTTTAATTACTTTGCTGCAGATTTATTTTGAGTGTGAATCTCTGTATAATGTAACAGTAAATCTAATTTACATAAATTTCCAATCCACAGTATCCTCCCAAACCAACTACAGCCTTGACCCCTGTAATAACTACAGTGTTGTTGATGACTACTGGAGAAACATATACAACACAATTACTATTGAGGTCATGATGACATTGTTGTTGAATGGAAGGGCTGGTACAGACTGTAAATTCAGGGCAAACGTGCACATCTTGCTGAAACTGTCTGGTGTCAGAGATACAGGGCATGCAGTGGTTATTCTGCACTTTGACTTGTTGGCTCTCATCCACGACCAGAGGACGACATTGTTACCCGAGTCATCTTTAGCCTGTCCAAGAGATTACTATGTCTATAAATGTGTCCGGGCCAGTTGTGTCAGATGTATCAATTCCAATGCCAACATACTGTGCAGGTGAATCTTGCAGTTTAACTGACAACATATATTTCACATCATTAGAATCCTTCTCTGAACAAATCACATTTATGCAGTAGATACAGTAAACATAAAACTATGCTGTATGTTATTGTTTTCAAGATAAAAACAGTACATTTTTCAATTACTATGCTTCTGTTTCTATGACAGTTGTTTTTAAGAGCCTCACTTGTGATCCATGCCATAACTCTTAATGGACCAACCCTGGAGAGCCAATAATGAAACTGGATTAAACATTTGTGATAGAGCCTTTAACTGGAATGCACTGACCGATGTATTAAGGGATGGACATCCATATGCCAGAGAGCTGTGTTCTTACATCCAGATGGGGTGCTTTGTGTTGATGCTTGCCAGTCTAGCACATCACCAACAGCCAATAACAAGACTAACAGAGACAAAGGTATGATTAAGCCTTTTATTAACATAAAGAGACGGTTACTTACTTGTTTCCTGGAAAGAGTGGCACCGTGGGTCATTCGGTCCTCTTGTAGGTCTGCGGACCTGGGAAGCACACAAGAAAGACAAAACATTTAATGAACTGATTGCAAATATTGAACAATGGCTATGAATGACATTTGTAGATATATTTACTTTGAAGTATATGCTGAATATGTATGTCATAGGAATGGGAACATGACTGTTTTGCCTTAAGAATACCTGAATATAATTTTGGTTCAGTCCACAGGAAGGGGCTATAGGTATTTAAGGTCTGGCCCAGTCTAGTTGGTGAAAGTAAGATATGCATCCTGAGTTATATAGGTAAATTAAGTGAGAATAGTCAAGCAAGAGTACCAAAATGCCTGTCATGCATTTGACAGTTTTTTTATGTAAATAGTATGTGAGAACCATGGTGATGGATCTTTAATAGTGCTGTTTGGATTTTTTGATAACGCATGCAATAAAGCAATGGGGCAAGAGAAACATTTAACCAGCCTTCTGCTCGAACTTCTTCCAAACATGCCAACAATGGTAACCTCCAGGCCACTTCCAGCCTATTCTATCACAAATGGTGGTAGCGGTTAAAAACAATGAAGAATGGAAACAGAATTACAAAAAGCGTTGTTACTAAACCCCGATAGAGTGCGCCAATACCAAACGAAGGGAGCCTGCGAAGGGAGCTCATTCTGAATGTGTAACAGAGCCCATCGAATACTGTGAAGAAGAGAGTTTCAAAAAGAGAGCCAGCAGCAGCGTCAAGAGAGAGAACAGCAAATCACGCCGTTAAATAGAAAAGACTTAAATTATGCCACCGAAGAAGGCAGCCAGACAAAGGCATGATTAAGCCTTTTATTAACATAAAGAAGAGAGTTTCAAAAAGAGAGCCAGTAGCAGCGATCCAGAAAAACAGGCCACAGACAAATTCAAAGGGGGCAAATCCAAAAGAGTAGTCAATAACAAACCAAAAAGGTCACATCAGAAAACCCAATCAGAAACATAAACGCTCAGAATTGTTGAAACACCCAAACAAGACTTCGCAAAGAACATGCGCAAATGTAGGGTGTATATATATATATATATATATATATATATATATATGGAGAATGGCAGGCGGGCAGCAGATATGACACTAATTTTATTTTTAACCTAACAGTGACTACTTCCAAAATAATATAATGCAACTTCAATGAAATAATGGCAAATTAGTACTAGCTAATATTATATAATGCACCTGTTAACTTGAACAACACATGATAGGCCATAAAGTGCTTAGAAAGTGATTTTTGTTCCCACGTCTGGGCACTATTAAAATGTATTTTTGAATTGACAACACCCTCATGGACCTTGAGTTAAAAGTTCTTCATAAAATATCCTGCAGTTTTTTGTGAATAAAATTGGTTGGTGGACATGTGTTGGTGCAGTCCATGAAACTCCCTTCTGAAGTTGTTGACTATTTGTTGTTGACACAGGTTCAATTACAGAACTTTGCAGCATAATCACATTTGTGTGGTGAGTAGTTCCAAGACCTGACAGTGTCTCTTCCCCAAAGTCAATGTTGTCCCACATAAATACTGTAGGAGCTTTCTTTGAGAATCCTTTTGGTATTTTGTCTCTGCCTTCTACTAGCTGAAGTTGGGCAAGGCTAGTGTCTAGACTGACAACTGTGTCCCATGATGCACAATGTCCTAGTCTATTAAGAAGGAACACAA
This sequence comes from Pygocentrus nattereri, assembly GCF_015220715.1. NCBI lineage: Eukaryota > Metazoa > Chordata > Actinopteri > Characiformes > Serrasalmidae > Pygocentrus > Pygocentrus nattereri. The sequence goes on along the minus strand of NC_051211.1, from coordinate 17,896,239 downwards.
TGTGTGATGAAGCTGTTAAATGGTGAACAGACGCAAGGTACACAATGTCTTGACAAATGGATATCACTTTTAGATTCAAATCATCTGGAATATCAACACAGCCGGCCAGCATTGGCTCCTCAGTTGCACCCGTAATCCAGGAAATCAGATTGTACAGTTCAAGTGGGACAATAGATTTTGCTTCAGTTACATTTGTCATCTGATGTAGGTGGCCATAGGCATGTCATCCCAGAAGCGTCATGCAAAAGCTGCACTATAAAGTGTCCCTGTGTCCTCTGTAATATTGACTGAGACCCCTGAACTTGACAGTTCCTGACCAGCTGTTGTAAGTGGGTTTTTTTTCACAGTCACTTTCAGTTTGGCCTACCTCAGTTGACATTATTGTGCCTAATGGGTGAGGTAGCCTGTCTATCAAGGTATCTGCAGATAATGTCTCAACAAAAACTATCTGACACATGTTGCGCTTGCTGGGAGAGTAAAACACCAGCTGGGGGAAGTCACAGGCCAAGGTCCTCTTCAATTGATCCTGCCTGCAACATAAAAACAGTAAAAGAGGATATAAATATATCTCAAAAAAATAAAGGGAACACTCAAATAATCCTAGATCTGAATGAATGAAATATTCTCATTGAATACTTTGTTCTGTACAAAGTTGAATGTGCTGACAATGTGCTCACACAATAATCATCAATGGAAATCAAATTTATTAACCAATGGAGGCCTGGATTTGGAGTCACACACAAAATTATAGTGGAAAAACACTACAGGCTGATCCAACTTTGATGTAATGTCCTTAAAACAATTCAAAATGAGACTCAGTATTGTGTGTGGCCTCCACATGCCTGTATGACCTCCCTGCAATGCCTGGGCATGCTCCTGATGAGGTGGTGGATGGTCTCCTGAGGGATCTCCTCCCAGACCTGGACTAAAGCATCCGCCAACTCCTGGACAGTCTGTGGTGCAACGTGGCGTTGATGGATGGAGCAAGACATGATGTCCCAGATGTGCTCAATCGGATTCAGGTCTGGGGACAGGCGGGCCAGTCCATAGCTTCAATGCCTTCATCTTACAGGAACTGCTGACACACTCCAGCCACATGAGGTCTAGCATTGTCCTGCATTAGGAGGAACCCAGGGCCAGCCGCACCAGCATATGGTCTCACAAGGGGTCGGAGGATCTCATCTCGGTACCTAATGGCAGTCAGGCTACCTCTGGCGAGCACATGGAGGGCTGTGCGGCCCTCCAAAGAAATGCCACCCCACACCATTACTGACCCACTGCCGAACCGGTCATGCTGAAGGATGTTGCAGGCAGCAGATCGCTCTCCATGGCATCTCCAGACTCTGTCACATCTGTCTCATGTGCTCAGTGTGAACCTACTTTCATCTGTGAAGAGCACAGGGCGCCAGTGGCAAATTTGCCAATCCTGGTGTTCTCCGGCAAATGCCAAGCGTCCTGCACGGTGTTGGGCTGTGAGCACAACCCCCATCTGTGGACGTCGGGCCCTCATACCATCCTCACAGAGTCGGTTTCTAACCATTTGTGCAGACACGTGCACATTTGTGGCCTGCTGGAGGTCATTTTGCAGAGCTCTGGCAGCGCTCCTCCTGTTCCTCCTTTCACAAAGGTGGAGGTAGATGGCCTGCTGCTGGGTTGTAGCCCTCCTACGGCCTCCTCCACGTCTCCTGATGTACTGGCCTGTCTCCTGGTAGCGCCTCCAGCCTCTGGACACTACGCTGACAGATACAGCAAACCTTCTTGCCACAGCTCGCATTGATGTGCCATCCTGGATGAGCTGCACTACCTGAGCCACTTGTGTGGGTTGTAGAGTCCGTCTTATGCTACCACGAGTGTGAAAGCACCACCAACATTCAAAAGTGACCAAAACATCAACCAGAAAGCAAAGGTACTGAGAAGCGGTCTGTGGTCCCCACCTGCAAAACCACTCCTTTATTAAGTGTGTCTTGCTAATCGGCAATGATTTCCACCTGTTGTCTATTCCATTTGCACAACATGTGAAACTGATTGTCAATCAGTGTTGCTTCCTAAGTGGACAGTTTGATTTCACAGAAGTTTGATTTACACACACACACACACACACACACTCACACACACATACATATATATGTATATATATATATATATATATATATATATATATATATATATATATATATATATATATATATATATACATACATACATACATACATACATACATACATATATATATATATATATATATATATATATATATATATATATATATATATATATATATGCATGCTTGTACACATGTAACCCTTTCCTAAGGCACAGGATAAGATGTAAACAACTTTTAGGTAGGGTACATCACAAATCAACATGAAAATTACAATATAGTGGTGCCTCTGTAATACATACCCATTTTCTCTGGAGTATTTTTAAGTTTAATTAGAGATTACCTCTTTAAATCACGTTTTTACACAATGTTCATTTTTAACCAGACCCAATGAATTTACTTAGCCTGTAGCATGAATTTTTATAACCACAAACACAGTACACTAAACTCAGGTTTCACCACTGCAGACATACCAAGTCTCCCGGAAGTCGCGGGAGTCTCACGCATATCAATAGTGTCTCCCTGATGCCCGGAAGTCAGATAAAATCTCCCGGAATCCAGAAGTAGTAGCCCAAGAGTGAACACAAACGCGCACGCAGGTGACACAGACTTTTTCCCCCAATCGCGTGTGGGAAAGAGGGGGAAAGGGAGAGAGCGGCGCTCCCCCCGTGTGCATATTCATGAAGCGCATGCAAAACAGAGAGGGTTCTGATTGGCCTGTTCTCTCCAAAGAGGCTGTGAGTCAGCCAATCGGTTTTTAGGGTGGGCGGGCAGTGTTTTTTCCCCTCCTGGACGGGATGCGTTCAGTGACAGAAGGAGCATCATGGCGGAGGGAGGGAAAGCGGATGCAGGGCCTTCCACAAAGAAGAAATATAAAACTCATTTTACCTCTGACTACTCTAAAATATATCCATGTCTGGTCAAAGTAAAGAACAATGACAGTCTTGCCCGCTGTACAGTTTGTAATACTGATTTCAGAATTGTGATGTAGAAAGTTAGGTAGGCTAAATGTCGAAGCCTTTGCTGTAAAAAGAAGTTCTGTAAGTTTGTGGAGCTTAAAGTAAAGTTATGTTTGTTGCATAAGATGTGACAGAAGATGAGACAGAAGTGTCTCCCTGAAATTAATTTTTGCAAGTTGGGATGTCTGCCAAGTAAGTCTCTCTTAAGTGAATTCCAGTCTTAAGCTGATATGAAATGGTTTTTACAGTGCTTTTCCTTTTCAGAGTTTAACATTGGGACCCATATCGTTGGTGCACATGAAAAGCAACTAGATCCACGGAAAAAAATGGAAGTTTGGCAATGCGGGTACTCAGGTATCCCCAGTGACTGGTTTACCTTGATCCTCAATGTCGAAGCCGAACCGACAGTCTCACAATTCCAAACGGGTAAACACGCAGACTTGTGGCTCCTCCACCCGAACGAATTTCAGCAGCACCGGGTCCTGTGTTCTACACACACGATGAAGCCGCAGTTCAAGAGCAGATTCTCTGCATAGTTCCGAACTCACTGCAGCACATCCACGAAGTGGTGCCACACTACATGGCTAAAGTTCAGCAAGCTCGGTAGAGAGCAGAGCTTTTCACGCCGACCAGAGCGACTGCTTTCTCCTAGTCAAACTCCGCAGAACACAACAAAACCCACTCGGTAACGTTTCAGTCAACCTAAATAGGCTTCCATTACCTCTCTAAATGGTACTGTCATCGAAGACACGGTTACTTTGGAGAGAGAAATAAAGCATGTCTTTTCAGTGTCGCAGTCTCAACTCTTAACACACACACACAAAAAAATCTCCCTCCCACTACTAATAACTGATAAGCGAATGACATGTCAGTCACACCATAGCTTTACCTGAATGGTCAATTTTCCTGGGAATTCACAGGAAATTCTTTAATGAAATGGTGTGGCAACACAAGATAAGGGGAAATGTAGTTCTCATATTTTCTCCGCATTTTTCATACAAAACAATAAACAGAAACAAAATAAGAATTTTTTGTCCTACATACACAAAAAACCTATTTAGTTACACTAAACACACTACGTATCAGCTTCTACATTTAGTCATAAGGTCAAAAATAACCCTGTGCAATTTTAAAGTAATTTGCAAGCTGTCTAAGGTCAGAGTTAAAGCCATATTGGCAGTCAGTTTTGCCTTAAAAAGTGTTTGTATGTAGAAAATTTTTGAAATGCCAAAGATGGTATATTTATGCTATTTAAAATACCAAGCATCAAGTTTTTCATGCTCCTTCACCATATTTATGAAGATCCTTCTTAGCTGGGTCGTTGTAAGTATCTCTTGGTTTACAATTATTCTGTGGTGGATGGCTTTTTCACAGAAAATCTTGTAGCTGGCTGGATCATGGATCACCCCCTTATCGTGGTGGAGGGGTTTGCATGCTTGAATGATCCTAGGAGCTATGTTGTCTAGAGCAAAAGCTCCTGGTAGGGTCTCCAAGGGCAAACTGGTCCTGGGTGACAGGTCAGACAAAGTGTGATCCATAATTACCCTTATGAAAACAAAATTAAATCAGGACTTGTGTACCCTGCCCGGATCAGGGTTACCGGGGCCCCACCATGGAGCCAGGCCTGGGGGAGGGGCTCACCAGCGAGCGTCTGGTGGCTGGGCATTTACTCATGGTTCCTGGCCGGGCCCAGCCCGAAGGAGTTACTTGAGTTCCCTCTCCCATCGGTGGTGGGTCAATGGTAGGGGTTAGTAATAGTAGGGGTTCAGTGCTTTGTGGATCGGGCAGTGTCCGAAGGTGTGGGCCTTGGCGTTCTGATCCCTGGTTGCTGAAACTGGCTTTTGGAACTTGGAATGTTACCTCACTGGCGGGGAAGGAGCCTGAGTTGGTGTGCGAGGTCGAGAGATACCGGCTAGATTTAGTTGGGCTCACCTCAACACACAGCTTGGGCTCTTGGCTGGACTTTATTCTTTTCTGGAGTTGCCCATGGTGAGAGGCGGCAGGCAGGTGTGGGCTTTCTCATAGCCCCTCGACTTGGTGCCTGTATTTTGGGGTTTTCTCCGATAATCCTCGAAACTGGTGAATCCTCTCACCCCAGGTGAGAGACGCCATCAAGCTAAAGAAGGAGTCCTACCGGGCATGGTTGGCCTGTGGGACACCAGAGGCAGCTGGCAGGTATCAAGAGGCCAAGCGATCTGTGGCTTCAGCCATCGCCAAGTCAAAAACCCGGGTGTGGGAGCAGTTTGGTGATGCCTTGGAAAGTGACTTGGCAAACCGTCAGGTGACTCAGAAGGGGAAAGCAGTGTGCCACTAGCACTGTATATAGGGGAGATGGTGTGCTGCTGACTTTGACTGAAGACGTCATTGGGCGGTGGAAGGAATACTTTGAGGACCTTCTCAATCCCACTGAAACTTTCTCCAGTGAGGTGGCAGAGTCTGGGGACACGGAATAGGCTTGTCCATTACTGAGGCCGAAGTCACTAAGGTAGTTAAAAAGCTCCTTGGTGGCTCCAGGGGTGGATGAGATCCGTCCTGAGTTCTTCAAGGCTCTGGATGTTGTGGGGCTGTCTTGGCTGACACGCCTTTTCAACATTGCGTGGACATCGGGAGCGGTGCCACTGGATTGGCAGACTGGGATTGTGGTGCTTCTTTTTAAAAAGGGGGCCCGGAGGGTGTGTTCCAACTACAAGGGAATCACACTCCTCAGCCTCCCTGCTAAGGTCTATGCAGGGGTACTGGAGAAGAGACTCCAGCTTATAGTCGAACCTCGGATTCAGGAGGAGCAGTGCGGGTTCCGCCCTGGTTGTGGAACACTGGACCAACTCTTTACCCTCTCCAGGATTCTGGAGTTTGCATGGGAGTTTGCCCAACCAGTCTACATATGCTTTGTGGATTTGGAGAAGGCATTGGACAGTGTTCACCGGGGTATTCTGTGGGAGGTGCTTCGGGAGTACAGGGTACATGGCTCTTTGCTACAAGCCATTCAGGCCCTGTACAAACAAGGCAGGAGTTTGGTTCGCATGGCCAGCAGTAAGTCAGACTCGTTCCAAGTGAGAGTTGGACTCCAATTCTATTCATAATTTTTATGGATAGAATTTCTAGGTGCAGTCAGGTGATGGAGGGTGCCCGGTATGGTAAACCTCAAGGTCACATTGCTGCTGTTTGCAGATGATGTAGTCCTATTGTGGACATCAGGCCATGAACTTCAGCTTTCGCTGGATCGGTTTACAGCCTAGTGTGAAGCGGCTGGGATGAGAATCAGTACCTCCAAATCCAAGGCCATGGTTCTCAGGCGGAAAAGGATGGAGAGCTCTCTCTGGGTCGGGGATAAGCTCTTGCCTCAAGTGGAGGAGTTTAAGTATCTCGGGGTCTTGTTCACGAGTGATGGTAAAAGGGAGCGGGAGATTGACAGGCGGATTGGTGCTGGGTCAGCAGTGATGTGGGCTCTCTACCGGACTGTTGTGGTAAAGAAAGAGCTGAGCCATAAGGCAAGGCTCTCGATTTACTGGTCGATCTACGTTCCCACCCTCACCTATAATCGTGAGCTTTGGGTAATGAGCGAAAGAATGAGATCGTGAATACAGGCAGCCGAAATGAGTTTCCACCGCAGGGTGTCTGGACTCTCCCTTAGAGATGGGGGAGAAGGTCGGTCATCCAGGAGGGACTCGGAGTAGAGCCTCTGCTCTCCACGTCGAGAGTAGCCAGCTGAGGTGGTTCGGGCATCTGGTTAGGTTTCCTCCTGGACGCCTCCCTCGGGAAGTGTCACAGGCAAGTCCACCCAGGTGGAGACCCTGGGGAAGACCCAGGACACGCTGGCATGACTGTATTGCCCAGCTGGCCTGGGAGCGCCTCGGAATCCCCTCCCTGGGGAGCTAGTGGAAGTGGCTGGGGAAAGGGAGGTCTGGGCCTCTTTGATTAGGATGCTGCCCCCGCGACCCGAAAAGCGGAAGATAATGGATAGATGGAGTTGATGCACTTAAATTACAAAAATGTTGCCTTAAATCTCAGTAACACCAATAAAATTTGACATGCAGTGACATGTAGAGGCAGATGTGTGATTCTGAAATGGCAGCAGTTGTGCTCAGTTTAAACCACAGATGCTGTTTAAATCGTAGCTACCAAGGCCACAGCAAAGGAGTTTAGGAAACCACATTAAGGTGCAATTGTCCCTCTATGTCCAGTGTTCGCCCCTGCTATTTAGTTTATACACTGCTCAAAAAAATAAAGGGAACACTTAAACAACACAATATAACTCCAAGAAAATCAAACTTCTGTGAAATCAAACTGTCCACTTAGGAAGCAACACTGATTGACAATCAATTTCACATGCTGTTGTGCAAATGGAATAGACAACAAGTGGAAATTATTGGCAATTAGCAAGACACACTCAATAAAGGAGTGGTTCTGCAAGTGGGGACCACAGACCACTTCTCAGTACCTATGTTTTCTGGCTAATGTTTTGGTCACTTTTGAATGTTGGTGGTGCTTTCACACTCGTGGTAGCATGAGACGGACTCTACAACCCACACAAGTGGCTCAGGTAGTGCAGCTCATCCAGGATGGCACATCAATGCGAGCTGTGGCAAGAAGGTTTGCTGTGTCTGTCAGCATAGTGTCCAGAGGCTGGAGGCACTACCAGGAAACAGGCCAGTACACCAGGAGATGTGGCGGAGGCTGTAGGAGGTCAACCCTGTGCTCTTCACAGATGAAAGCAGGTTCACACTGAGCAAATGTGACAGACGTGACAGAGTCTGGAGATGCCGTGGAGAGGGATGCTGCCTGCAACATCCTTCAGCATGACCGGTTTGGCAGCGGATCAGTAATGGTGTGGGATGGCATGTCTTTGGAGGGCCGCACAGTCCTCCATGTGCTCACCAGAGGTAGCCGGACTGCCATAATGAGAAGAGATACTCAGACCCCTTGTGAGACCATATGCTGGTGCGGTTGGCCCTGGGTTCCTCCTAATGCAGGACAATGCTAACCTCATGTGACTGGAGTGCGTCAGCAGTTCCTGCTAGACGAAGGCATTGAAGCTATGGACTGGCCCGCCCATTCACCTAGTAACAGATGTGTGATTCTGCAATGGCAGCAGTTGTGTTCAGTTTAAACCACATGTAGCCCTCTTTTACCACAGAGGGGGTGGGGTTTGTGTTATACTGAGTTCGTGGGTGTGGTTCCCACCAGTTAAGCTCCCGTTGTTACCAGTTAACTTAACTTCACCCGTTCTAACTGTACTACACGTACCAACCATATAACCACAGAGTTGAGTCAGACACAGTTTAGAAAATAGTGTGTATTACAAAAATATGTTATGCAACAAAAAAAAAACAATATACGAATACCAAAGATGTAAATAACCAAATGCTGTAAATAAACAATTTAGATAAGGATACTCTTAACTAGTTAAACAACTGCTACTGTGACCGGTCACTCTTTAAGGAAACTTTTAAAGCCAGCAAAGAAAAGAATAAAATGATAAAAGGTGCAGGCCTGTTGAAGTGTAGTATTCCGGAAATCCCTTGTTTTTCTTTATTGGGACAGTACTCAAGTCAGTTCTTAGGTGTGGTGTGCTTACAAACTCGTCCTTAAGCGGCTCTTAGGAGACAGTGGGGCTTGAAATGGTGGCTCACCCGAGGAACTCCGAGCATGGCAGCATGCACGTCCCTCGGAGGCTAGACTGAGGAACCCTGAGTGTTCCGGTAACCCAGGGTGCTATCAGCTAGCGGTTGTCCCACGTAGCTTGTTTTATCACGGCAGACATGCAGACTACAGTCCAAAACTCTAACCTCTGAATGGCTCTGGAGCTAGCGTTAGCGGTTAGCGGCTAATGCTAAAGCTACTGCACCCAGCATTAGCGCCGGGGAAACCCACTGCAAACTCACCCCTATCAGGCTGCACTTCAGCAGAGTGTCTGTACTGCTGTTTAAACCCTGACTGGTAGCAGTTTACTCACTTTAAACAGTAACAGAACTGAATAAATTCAAACACGGAGTACTAGTAAGTCACGCGCGCTGCATGACTCCTCTCCCACGTCTCTCTCTGTCCGGGCCCTCTGACTCTGAGCCCGCGCATCAGCGTGTGTGTGCGTGCTTGCCCCTCCCCTGCTCACCAGTACCACTCTGATTGGAGAAAAGGGTAGACAGATTGTCTCTGTACCAATGAGATTTCAGAGCTCTGCTAGTAAGGTTAGATCTTGCAAGCACATGGGATCCCTCTACACTTCACTCTACTTTGGCATATTAATTGGAGCAGCTAGTTATGCCAGCTAGCTATGCCCCGCCATCTTAAAAGTCTTTCGCATGGTAGAACACACTTCAACAAAACATATTTCAATAAATGTTTAGTGAGACTAGGTTAGACTAGGGTTATGGGTTTGACCCTGGGCTACACACAGATGCTGTTTAAATCGTAGCTACCAAGGCCACAGCAATGGAGTTTATGAATCCATGTGACGGTGCAATTGTCCCTCTATGTCCAGTGTTCGCCCCTCCTATTTAGTATACATTATTTCCGCTAAAGTTCTTTGCTGCATTTCTGTACTGACAATTTATCTGTGAAAATCATGTAAATAGTTTTTGTAACTATTTGTACAATATAACTGTCACTTTCATGGTATAAATAAATAAATTTACGAAAATTAAATCCTAAAGCAACTGATCTCACCTGTGACACAGAAACAGGTCCAGACACACATGAACTTGTGTTAAGTGGGGGTGGAGCCACCTTCACCTGCTGCTCAATAAGAGCCAGTGACGAGTGGCACCAGTAACTAGTGGAGCTTTAGGCGTTTGCTGATATGGAGTTGAAGCAAACTGGTCTTGGGGTTCTGCTGCTTGTGCTGCTTGGCAGTTGTAGTGCACAGTTACCAAAATGGAAGAGACCAAGTCCTCACCAGGCTCAACAGACAACAGGCAGGGGACCTGTGCAGCAAGCAGGGGCACGGTTGCCTGTTCAGGATCCTGCAGATCCACTCAGTGTTCAGTTGAAACAGGTGGTGCAGGGTCCAGTGAAGAAATTGACGTGGCATTTCCCCCAAGCTCCAGAGAAGCCTAAGCAGCCAGTAGTGAATTTTGAGCCACGTCAGCCTGTTTCTACTGTGAGTGTTGCAGCCGATTGTGGACAGAACTCTGTGTATGTGGAGGTTAAGAAGGATTTGTTTGGAACTGGAGAGTTAATAAATCCCTCGGCCCTCAGCCTTGGAGGCTGTGCGGTAACGGGAGAAGATTCTGCTGCTCAGGTTCTCATCTTTGAAGCAGAGCTGCAGCTGTGCAATAGTGTGCTAACGGTGAGTCTATAGCTGTAGGTGAATTACAACTCCTCCTGGCCTGCTTGACTCCTTCAATACTGTCTGTAATGCTACCAAATCTTCATGTTTGTTCTGCCAGACAACTGCAGATGAGCTGGTCTACAGCTTCATCCTTCAGTATGCCCCTGAACCATTGGGTGGGAATCCAATCACGAGGACAACTGGTGCTACGGTTGGTATTGAGTGCCACTATCCAAGGTAAGGACCAGTTTGCCTCCAGTGTATTGGCCACTGAATAGCTAGGTTTCCATCCATCTGATGTCTTAAGCTCAAGTACATAACTGACCTGTAGCAAGTCATGTGAATAATGGTGCTGTGTAAGAAAGGCTGACCATCTCCAGTACTTCAGAGAGCCATGACATGGTTGTGGTTTTTAGTAGAGGCAGTGGTTCTAAAACACATGGTTGTTTGCATGGTCAAATGGAGTTTACTGTATGAAAACCAGTTGTACGTTATGCTTTAGAAACACATCCTATGTAGCACCAAAAAAAGGATTCCAAAATTGGTACTTGCTAACTGTACACTCTATCCTGGTGAATTTAAGATGAAGGTTTCAATTTGTCCACTGCTATTTTTAATGGCGACGGTTCAGACGCAGACACGTACCTTCCTCCTTTTTTGCATTAATATTTCAGTAAACTTCCACTTTACTTGGCAAAACTTTATCCACCAAATGATCAAACTTTGTGTTTTAGGTCTTTGTTTGCTTGCTTGCAGAGTTTGGTATAAGCTTTCTATCTCTTACAGGCTACATAATGTAAGCAGCAATGCCCTCTTGCCTGCCTGGATACCTTATGCTTCTACTGTGACTGCCGAGGAACGTCTGGTCTTCTCTCTCAGGCTCATGACTGGTTTGTAACATGGTTGTGTTCAAGTAGTTTAAGGCTTCCTAAAGTGTTCCTGCAATGGGCTGATTGTGTCTCTTCTCAGATGACTGGCAGTATGAGAGGCCATCCAACCAGTATTTCCTGGGTGACTTGATAAATATTGAAGCATCTGTGATGCAGTACAACCACGTGCCTCTAAGGATTTTTGTGGACAGCTGTGTGGCTACTGCAACGCCTGATACAAATGCTGCTCCTAGATACTCGTTTATTGAGAATTATGGGTAAGCAAGCCTCCTTCTTGACTCTGCCCATTCCTGCTCCCCTGAAGTCTAATCCTGTTCTTGTTTCTAGGTGCCTGGTAGATGCTAAGCTTACAGGCTCCACGTCTCACTTTTTGCCTCGAGTTCAGGCGGATAAGCTCCAGTTTCAGCTGGAAGCCTTTTTATTTCAGCAGCAGAGCAATGACTGGGTAAGTAAAACTACTTGCTTTGTGATTTGCTGCAGTTGTTTCTTGTGGGCTTATGGTTTTTTGCTTCTGTGCAGATGTACCTCACATGCTTCTTGAAGGCTACACTCGCTTCTGCTCCCACTGATGCCATGTACAAGGCTTGCTCCTTCACTGCTAACAGGTCAGTTTGCAGAAGGAGGAAATGCTAAGCTTGCACAGTAGACGAGGTGACCTGACCAAGATTTAACTGTGCTGTTCCTCAGGTGGACTACAGCAGATGACGATGACCGGGTCTGTGGCTGTTGTGACACAAGCTGTGGCTTTAGGGCTGAAGCAAGTGCATCTCCTGTGGCAGGTGTGTGGGAGTTTCATCAGGTCATGCTTGCTGCCTTTAGTGTCTTGTGAAGCTTGAAACTAAATGCCTTCGTCTCAATGCTTCAGGTCCACAGTGGGAAGGGAACCTGTCTGTTGGCCCTGTTCAGATTGGAGAAAAATCCCCTGTTTGGCGGCGAGGAGGTCAAAATTAGACTATGAACAAAATAAAATTGGTGTGCCACCATATGTGTAACTGTTCTTGAATAAGCCAAGCTAACTAATTTTATAATTGCATATAGCACCACTAAGCAGCAAGACGGAATAGGATCAACCTATAATCAGTATTCTTTGCTGAAGAATGTATAATACTGTCTCAAAGAATGAGGCGTGGATAATGGTCATAGTTATTTTTGCCCATGATTACAGAAATGTGTGAAGGGGTACACTTCACAAATGAACAGCCCAGTTTCACACACTTGGTTTGTGTGGAGGACAAATGGCTGTAAATTGGTTAGTAACTCTCACTTTCAGCATGATCTGCCAAATCCATTTAAAGGAGTAATTTGGCATAAAAGCATGTGACGTTTATCTGCTTACACCACATGTAGGTGCTCAGTGTCAGTTGTGATTCCTTAGTTTAGCACTGGAATTATGAGCCTAATCTTTGGCATCGGTGGGAGGTAATGACCGACTTAACCGCTTCTGTAAATATATATACGCAAAACCTCAACTGAGCTCCAGGTCTTGAAGTTGATGTGACCCAGAACACAGTATGACTATGAGCTGTTGGGACCAAGAGCTATGCCTACAGCCCAAGGCCTCAGTCCTGTTTCTCGCTGGAAAGCGATCAGAGTTTGCCGATTTTGTTGTCCAGGGACTGCACGTTGGCCACTAGTATGCTGGGGAGTGGGGGGCGATTAGCACGCTGAAAGGGTTAACTTTCCTTTGGCCTGTCTCTTCCCCGGTGACTAACATGTATTAATAAAATCAGACACTGCTGAGGGTGCAAGGGTGTCTGCCCTTTGTGCATACTTACAGGCTGTTAATAACTATTGTTCCTCTTTTATTCTGCAAACCACTTGCACTTTTGACTTACTGGATTTTGATGTTGAACTGAGCACATCCAGAGATGGAGAAAAACAACTCCATGTATGGACCAGCAGGTTACGACATATGTTAGAATGTGGTCGGGCCCTTCCTGGCTGCCTGCGTGCACGTGGGACGGGCTCTCTGTGTTTATAAAGAGGGGACTGCCCCTTCTTCTGTGTGCTTTATGAATAAAACTCTCATCTCTCTACGAGAGTGTTGTTCATTATTGCATCGAGAGCTCTCTCTGTATTGGGACTTAGTAGGATTGCCGAGCAGGTTTATCGCTTCATTCTCTGGTTTCTGAGGGAGAGCACTGTTCTAGGAGACCCTTCCTAACAGTCTTGGTGACCCGACGTGATATCCTCACCTGGTAAGTCCGTTTCCTTCCTTTGGACCTCTGCCTGGTTGACGATATCGCGCTCCTTTTTGGCTCAGCTAACCTACCCAGCCCTGTCTGGTGGGCGGGAGTATGAGATGAAGCAGGATTTTTGCCCCTGTAACGAGGGTACAAACCTAGGCGCCTAGTGGTTTTATGCTCACAATCCCTCTGACTCCCAAGATTTGTGTTGTTTGTATTTGTATTGTGTTTGTTGATATGGGTACGTCGTTTCCCAAACCAGAGCCGGATGAGAAACCTGCTGATTGGATGAGGCGATGTAATCTGGCCTACTATGTTGACCCGTTTCTCTCTAACCTAGCGGGATGGACTGAGAGTAATCCTCAGATTCCGCCATACCCTAGGAATGGGACTTTTGACGCAGGGTATTTGAGTTCTGCTCATAGAATGATTTATGAAGGTATTGGGGATCCGCAATGGGACCTCCCCTACATGAAAGAGGGTTATACGTCGTGGTATGACATGAAACAGGTGTGGGATGATTTTAAAAAGATTTTTACTCCAAAAAGCGTGCTGAAAACAATTCCGAAGCCTATTAAGGCCAAAAGGCAAGGCCCTAAATTGTCCCTGCCCTCAAACCAAGCATCATGTTGTAGTATGAACACCGTATCCCCTACTAGCCCAATGGCTCCTCTGGTAACATAAGGGGGTGGCAAGACGGGATTTTATCAGCCTCCGCCGCCTGCCGCTCCGGGGTTATACCCGGATCTTACTGCTCTTAAAGCTGATCTTAAGGCTTCTGATTCTGCTGCAAAGCCCAAGACCAGACCAAACACCTCAGACCCGTCCCTGTCTCTGGCTGTAGTTAAAGTCCCCAAGCCTGATGATGATGATTCGGACTTGGATGGGGAAAGAGACCCGGACTACGACCCTGGAACACGCCCCGATCCCCCACCGGGTCCGTGGACCCCGGGATCGGAACGGAGTTCCCTGGCTGTTGCCATGGCTTGGCAGTCCGGGCCGGAAGGGGTCGAGGTGAAACCGCCTGATGTTACAACCTTAACCAATATTGTGAAATTGCTGCCGGACATTAACGTTGAACCTGTCCGATGGGTGTCTACTCTCATCAAACTAGTTAGATGTCAACAATTGGGCGGGCCCGATTTTCGTTTAGTCCTTAGTCTCGCCATGGGTCAGCAGTATGATGAGTCTGACTTATTGGAGAACGTTCCTATGCTCTCGCCTAAGAATGATCAACCAGAAAATAGACGCGAGAAGGTTACTGAATATCATTTGCGCTCTAAAAAGGACAAGGAGGCCAGCGCCACCGGCGCTGATGATAAATCCCAAAAGCGAACGACGTATTCACTCACCACTCGCTATATATGGTCGGAACCTGATGCTATGGACAGGCTCCAGGCTTTGTTGACTAGATATCTGTCCACTCGCAAACAGCTTAGGCAGGATTTGTCTCAAGTAACCTCATGTAAGCAGGAGAAGGGTGAGCCAATTGTTAAGTTTTGGGAAAGGTTTAAGAATGTTTGGATTTTCCAGGGTGGTATGGATGTGGGGGCGGCATGGTGGTGTGGTGGGTAGCGCTGTCGCCTCACAGCAAGGAGGGCCTGGGTTCGATTCCCCGGCCGGGCGACTGAGGTCCTCTCTGTGTGGAGTTTGCATGTTCTCCCCGTGTCTGCGTGGGTTTCCTCCGGGTTCTCCGGTTTCCTCCCACAGTCCAAAGACATGCAGTCAGGCCAATTGGACATGTTACATTGCCCCTAGGTGTGAATGTGTGAGTGACTGTCTGTGTATGTCTGTCTGCCCTGTGATGGACTGGCGACCTGTCCAGGGTGTATCCTGCCTCTCGCCCGAAGACTGCTGGGATAGGCTCCGGCACCCCCCGCGACCCTGACGGAGAAGCGGTTTAGAAAATGGATGGATGGATGGATGGTATGGATGTGAATGAGAGACCCGAATGTTTTGCTCATTAATACGTTCATGAGTAACTGTCGTGCTGATTGTCAGCAGATGCTGAAAATGCAGCTGACTGATCGGAGTAACTTGAGAATACAGGATGTAGGGAAGAAGCTTCGTATGATGGAATCAGATGGGTTGTTTGATATGGCCCCTAACACAGTTCTGTTGCAGTATCAGGGAAATCCAGGTTCAGGTCAGGCCAGCCCCTGATAGAAAACCAGGGAACTGTCATTACTGTGGCAGGGAGGGTCATTGGCAGCCAGAGTGTAGAAAACGTGCGAGGGACTTGAAGGCAATGGCGAAGGGCCCTCCTCGTCCTCATGGCCCTTTTCCTCCACCTCCCCCAGTATAGGGCTGCCCACAGATTCTGGTCCCGAGTGAAGCTTATCTTAGCACTACTTTTTCCTCTTTCTAGAACCACGATCTTCCCGTTATTTCGCTTAACGTGTCGGGCGTGGACTTCAGTTTTCTCATAGATACTGGTGCCACTCTTTCTTCGCTCGGACCTAAGTATGAGGGCCCTTTGTCATCTAGAACCACTAGCTCTGTGGGTATAACTGGTCAGCCCTTTGTATCCCATTACACTCCCCCGCTATCAGTTCTTTGCGACGACCTCCGTTTTTCCCATGCGTTTGTTTTTATGCCGGACTGCCCGTTTAATCTCATGGGCCGTGACCTCATGAGCCACCTTGGCATTACTCTGACTTTCAGCGGCTCTCGCATGTCTGTTTCCACTGGCTCTCCCTCTAGAGATTTGCAGATTGCTAACAAATCATATAAGTCTTTTTCACCTGCTTTCTTTTCTCTCTCTCCCTCTGACAGCTCAACCATCCCGAAGCCTCTCAGCTCCATTCCTCGCACGGTCTGGGCCACCCATAAGGATGACGTGGGGTGTGTAGATTGTAAACCCTATGAGGCCACTCTTAAACATTCTACACCGGTGTATGTGAAACAATACCCACTGCCTGAACACAAACTGCGTGGTATCGACTCCATTCTCACTACATTGCTGTCTCTGGGCGTGGTGGTCCCGTGTCAAAGCGCCTACAATACCCCAATTGATCCGGTTCCTAAGCCGGATGGGTCTTGGCGTTTCACACAGGATTTGCGACGCTTAAATGATGCAGTAGTGCCGACAGCCCCTATTGTTTCTGACGTGACATCAATTCTGTCATCGGTTCCTTGCCATCATGCATTTTTCACCGTGATTGACGTTAGTTCTGCTTTTTTCAGTATTCCGGTTGAGCCTGACACACAGCCCATTTTTGCGTTCACGCACCGTCAGCGCCAATATACGTGGACTCGTTTGCTGCAAGGTTTTTGCGACTCGCCTGCCGCTTTCGCTGCGTCGCTTAGGGACCTCCTTTCAGACCTCTCCCTCCCTGGGGGCGCTGTGCTCCTGCAGTACGCGGATGACCTCCTGATTTCGGCCCCAGACGAATGCACCTGTGTTGATGCCTCCAAGCTGGTTCTCACACGGCTGGCTGACTTAGGCTTCAAGGTTTCACTGAAAAAGTTGCAGTTCTGCCTCCCGCGTGTGCAGTACCTAGGCCATGAACTCTCTCAAGGTCAACGCCTGCTCTCTGCTGACCGGGTCTCTTGCATCACAGGCCTTCCTAAACCTGCCACCAAACAGGCCATGATGTCCTTCCTGGGTCTCATCAATTACTGCAGACAGTGGATTCCCGACTGCTCCACCCACGGTAAGACCCTGAGGGCCTCCTTCTCCCATGAACAGCCCATGTCTTCCTCCCTGACTTGGACTGATGCCATGAACACTGCCTATGTGGCGCTGCTTACTGCCCTTCGTTCTGCACCTGCCTTGGGCCTTCCTAACTACAACCTGCCATTCCATCTCTGGGTGTCGGAGTCTGGGGGTGCCGCAGCTGCTGTGCTTGCCCAGTCCCACGGGGGGGTGATGCGCCCTTGCGCATACTATTCGAAAACACTTGACGTTTTGCGCCGTGCAGGTTATGAGAACATTCTTCTCGCCACAGAGAATCTTTCTATCCGTCCTCACTCTGCCCTTGATTCTGTGTCCTCTGCTCTCATGCGCCTGCTTTCCTTGTCTGACTCACACACTTCTTCCTCTTTTGACTTGCATGACTGCACTTCTCGCCTGGCCGCTGAAACTTCTATTCGCCCGGACATCCTGTCCACCAGGGCCGTTTGTGTCTCCCCTCCCATTGTGTTCCTTTTCTCATTCCCGATTTTCATGGTATTTCTCATCGGGAGCGAAGAGGGGTGAAGCATGACATGTCAGATTTGTTTTGCATTCATAATTTGAATTCGGCTATAGACCGCATTCTAGACCGATGCCTAGTTTGTGCACAGAACAATCCAAAGCCTAAAGGCCCTCACCAGGTTCTTCCCAAACCTGAGACGCCATTCCAGGAATGGCAAATAGATTTCACACACATGACAACTGTAGGGCCCCACAAGTATCTACTGGTAATGATTGATAAATTCTCCAGATGGACTGAGGCCTTCCCGTGTAATGAGGAGAACGCAAACACGGTAGTGACAAAACTATGTCAGGAAATCATACCACGATATGGCGTCCCTCTAGGAATTGACTCCGACAAAGGTACACCCTTCACTTCAAAGGTCACACAAGCGCTTGCTAAACAGCTAAGCATAGACTGGGCTTTTCACATTCCCTCCCACCCCCAATCCTCCGGAATGGTAGAAAGGGTGAATCGCACTATAAAGGGGCGGCTGAGAAAAGCCATGCAGACTCAAAACACAACCAACTGGGTAAAAATCCTACCTGTGGTCTTAGCTGAACTGCGCATGACGCGAACAGACACCTTAGGTGGCTTATCGCCATACGAGATTGTCATGGGACGACCATTTCCTGTCCCATGGCGACAAGTAACGGCTCTGGGGGGACTGGCGGACCTTGAGGTACGTCGCAGTGAGTACACAGCGGGCCTGTTGTCAGTCTTGAATGAGTACTGGGAGAGGGTCAATCAAAACATCACTGACCCTCCCAAGACCCCCACGCATCTGTATAAGCCCGGGGACCAAATCATGGTTAAAAAGTTCGAACGAAAGGGTTTTTCTGACCCTCCTTTTTCAGAGCCCACAACTGTACTCGCTGTTACGCGTACTGGTGTCTTAACTGACCTTTTTCCACAGTGGATCCACGCCTCCCGTTGTGTTAAAGCTCCTGAATTATAACCCACTCTGCCTATTATTAATCTCTCTTTTGTTTTGCAGAAGCATGATGCTGCTGATAATGCTCTTTCTCTGCTCGGAAGGTATCTCGCCATGAAAGCTCCTATTGTATGTGTGCTGTTGCTACTGTTGTGTATGGGGTCCGTGTCTTTTCAGGTGCCTCATGGATCGAGTGTACGCTCTGGCCTCCTCACTCATCCCCCACCGGTCCGACTACGTCTTTATGGCACAGACCGTGCGACAGCCCGTCTACGTGTCATTGGAACCATCTTATGATGATGCTGTTTCTGTTTCTGTGTAGGAGCCTTTTTCTCTGTTCTCTCTGATGTGCGTATTGCTTATAACCCGTCTTCAACGAGTTATAAAAGAGGGGAATGAAAGGGTTAACTTTCCTTTGGCCTGTCTCTTCCCCGGTGACTAACATGTATTAATAAAATCAGACACTGCTGAGGGTGCAAGGGTGTCTGCCCTTTGTGCATACTTACAGGCTGTTAATAACTATTGTTCCTCTTTTATTCTGCAAACCACTTGCACTTTTGACTTACTGGATTTTGATGTTGAACTGAGCACATCCAGAGATGGAGAAAAACAACTCCATGTATGGACCAGCAGGTTACGACATATGTTAGAATGTGGTCGGGCCCTTCCTGGCTGCCTGCGTGCACGTGGGACGGGCTCTCTGTGTTTATAAAGAGGGGACTGCCCCTTCTTCTGTGTGCTTTATGAATAAAACTCTCATCTCTCTACGAGAGTGTTGTTCATTATTGCATCGAGAGCTCTCTCTGTATTGGGACTTAGTAGGATTGCCGAGCAGGTTTATCGCTTCATTCTCTGGTTTCTGAGGGAGAGCACTGTTCTAGGAGACCCTTCCTAACACACGCCGTCTCAGCGTGACCAGAACGCCGGCTCTCCTGCCCCTTTTCCGGCATCTGAGGCGTTTTCTCGGCTGGTCGGCCCAGATGAATGGGGTCTCTTTGAGGTTCCCAAACAGATCCGCATTCAAGAACTCAAAGTCTGGTATTCGGTGAGTGATCACCGATCTGATTTCCAAAAGTGTTTTTGTGCCGTAAACAAAGTGTGTGAAAACATAGTTACAAATACAAACTGTTATGCCGTGTAGTGCATTAATGGAAAGACACACACGGTCAGCGTGGGTTTATCTGTAACTTTACTGAACCAAAAACTGCCTGTCAGCCTCTATGGTCCCCCTTGCCTTCTGGGTAATGGAGTATATTTAAGCAACGCATAGCAACACGCAAACACAATGAACAAAAAAACTAAGTGAAGGGAGCTCACAAGACGGCAGCCATGCTCGGCACCATCTTGGATTCGCTGAGCAAATAAATATTTATTAATTTTTAATAAAAGTAACTGCACCTTAACATAAACGGCAGCAATTATATCATGTTGGCATGTATTTGTGGCAACAGCGCCCTGTGAAAATGCGCCACCATCTCCTTGGTCTAGGAAGTGTTCAGTAGCAGGTTGTTCCTGTGGCACCACGCCACAAAGTCCTTCACCAGAGTTTTGTACTCCTCCTCCAGCCCTACCCTTACACAAACCGCAATGACAGTGTCATCTGAAAACAGCTGCATGTGTCACGTCTCAGAGTTGCACTTAAAGTCTGAGGTGTACAGTGTAAAGTGAAAGGGGGAATGTACAGAAGATGTTGATCTCATTGGTTCTCTCTGCATCACCATCTAACGCACTGTCCATGCTCTGCTTGCAGCCTGTAATGGTCTTCATACCATTCCAGACCTCTATGTGGTTATTGTATGTACAGGCTGTCTTCTTCTTGTTCAGCAGGCCTTTGACATTGCTGGTTATGCAGGGCTTGTTATTAGCAGAGCAGCACACAGTTTCACGGGATGTATTGAATATCTGAGGAAGACTGGGGTTTTCAGTCCTTTGTAAAGCATGTTTACAAAGACGCTGTGGGCAATGCATTCTGCTTAGCTTTGCAAATCATTTTGAATGGTTCAGCATGGCTAGTGATGTTTTCTTCCCTTTCTGTGTGGGGGGTGGGGAAATGAAGAATACATGTTTTCTGAAATGAGAGTGCCTGCTACAGTTTCCCTTTTGAGTCAGTAATAAGGATAGCCTAGACCAGGTGTGCTCAATCCTAGTCCCAGAGGTCTACCACCCTGAACAGTTCAGATCCAACACACCTGGCTCTAATATTCAGATGCACCTAAAAGCCTTCATCACCTGAATCAAGCGTGTTAGATCAGGGTAGTGTTTCTCCAAGACCAGGATTGGGCCCCCTCGGCCAAGACACAGGTCATCTTTAGGTTCTCTGAGCAATACACTGTAAAAATGACTAAAGCTTCCTCCCATTGAGTATGGTGCCTCAGTCTGTCTTTAACTAAGCAACATACCACAAAATTAAAACTACAATGAAGTCCAAAAAACTTTATGATGAAAGGTTGATAGGCCTCTGCAGCCGAGTGTGAAGCGGCCGGGATGAGAATCAGTACCTCCAAATCCGAGGCCATGGTTCTCAGGCGGAAAAGGGTGGAGAGCTCTCTCAGGGTCGGGGATAAGCTCTTGCCTCAAGTGGAGGAGTTTAAGTATCTCGAAGTCTTGTTCACGAGTGATGGTAAAAGGCAGCAGGAGATTGACAGGCGGATTGGTGCTGGGTCAGCAGTGATGCGGGCTCTCTACCGGTCTGTTGTGGTAAAGAAAGAGCTGAGCCATAAGGCAAGGCTCTCGATTTACCTGTCGATCTATGTTCCCACCCTCACCTATGGTCATGAGCTTTGGGTAATGACCGAAAGAATGAGATCGCGAATACAAGCGGCCGAAATGAGTTTCCTCCGCAGGATGTCTGGACTCTCCCTTAGAGATAGGGCGAGAAGTTCGGTCACCCGGGAGGGACTCGGAGTAGAGCCGCTGCTTCTTCACGTCGAGAGGAGCCAGCTGAGGTGGTTCGGGCATCTGGTTAGGATGACTCCTGGACACCTCCCTCGGGAGGTGTAACAGGCACGTCAACCCGGGAGGAGAGCCCGGGGAAGACCCAGGACACGCTGGCATAACTATATTGCCCAGCTGGCCTGGGAGCGCCTCGGAATCCCCCCCCTCCGGGAGCTAGTGGAAGTGGCTGGGGAAAGGGAGGTCTGGGCCTCTTTGCTTAGGCTGCTGCCCCCGCAACCCGAACCCCGGAAAAGCGAAAGATAATGGATGGATACATGGATGGATGGATGGATGGATGGAGTTGATGCACTTACAAAAATGTTGCCTTAAATCTCAGTAACACCAATAAACCTTGACATACAGTGACATATAGTGGCAGATGTGTTCAGTTTAAACCACAGATGCTGTTTAAATCGTAGCTACCAAGGCCACAGCAATGGAGTTTATGAATCCACGTGACGGTGCAATTGTCCCTCTATGTCCAGTGTTCGCCCCTCCTATTTAGTATACATTATTTCCGCTAAAGTTCTTTGCTGCATTTCTGTACTGACAATTTATCTGCGAAAATCATGTAAATAGTTTTTGTAACTATTTGTACAATATAACTGTCACTTTCATGGCATAAATAAATAAATTTACGAAAATTAAATCCTAAAGCAACTGATCTCACCTGTGACACAGAAACAGGTCCAGACACACATGAACTTGTGTTAAGTGGGGGTGGAGCCACCTTCACCTGCTGCTCAATAAGAGCCAGTGACGAGTGGCACCAGTAACTAGTGGAGCTTTAGGCGTTTGCTGATATGGAGTTGAAGCAAACTGGTCTTGGGGTTCTGCTGCTTGTGCTGCTTGGCAGTTGTAGTGCACAGTTACCAAAATGGAAGAGACCAAGTCCTCACCAGGCTCAACAGACAACAGGCAGGGGACCTGTGCAGCAAGCAGGGGCACGGTTGCCTGTTCAGGATCCTGTCTCAGGAGTGCTTGTGAATCCTGCAGATCCACTCAGTGTTCAGTTGAAACAGGTGGTGCAGGGTCCAGTGAAGAAATTGACGTGGCATTTCCCCCAAGCTCCAGAGAAGCCTAAGCAGCCAGTAGTGAATTTTGAGCCACGTCAGCCTGTTTCTACTGTGAGTGTTGCAGCCGATTGTGGACAGAACTCTGTGTATGTGGAGGTTAAGAAGGATTTGTTTGGAACTGGAGAGCTAATAAATCCCTCGGCCCTCAGCCTTGGAGGCTGTGCGGTAACGGGAGAAGATTCTGCTGCTCAGGTTCTCATCTTTGAAGCAGAGCTGCAGCTGTGCAATAGTGTGCTAACGGTGAGTCTATAGCTGTAGGTGAATTACAACTCCTCCTGGCCTGCTTGACTCCTTCAATACTGTCTGTAATGCTACCAAATCTTCATGTTTGTTCTGCCAGACAACTGCAGATGAGCTGGTCTACAGCTTCATCCTTCAGTATGCCCCTGAACCATTGGGTGGGAATCCAATCACGAGGACAACTGGTGCTACGGTTGGTATTGAGTGCCACTATCCAAGGTAAGGACCAGTTTGCCTCCAGTGTATTGGCCACTGAATAGCTAGGTTTCCATCCATCTGATGTCTTAAGCTCAAGTACATAACTGACCTGTAGCAAGTCATGTGAATAATGGTGCTGTGTAAGAAAGGCTGACCATCTCCAGTACTTCAGAGAGCCATGACATGGTTGTGGTTTTTAGTAGAGGCAGTGGTTCTAAAACACATGGTTGTTTGCATGGTCAAATGGAGTTTACTGTATGAAAACCAGTTGTACTGTTATGCTTTAGAAACACATCCTATGTAGCACCAAAAAAAGGATTCCAAAATTGGTACTTGCTAACTGTACACTCTATCCTGGTGAATTTAAGATGAAGGTTTCAATTTGTCCACTGCTATTTTTAATGGCGACGGTTCAGACGCAGACACGTACCTTCCTCCTTTTTTGCATTAATATTTCAGTAAACTTCCACTTTACTTGGCAAAACTTTATCCACCAAATGATCAAACTTTGTGTTTTAGGTCTTTGTTTGCTTGCTTGCAGAGTTTGGTATAAGCTTTCTATCTCTTACAGGCTACATAATGTAAGCAGCAATGCCCTCTTGCCTGCCTGGATACCTTATGCTTCTACTGTGACTGCCGAGGAACGTCTGGTCTTCTCTCTCAGGCTCATGACTGGTTTGTAACATGGTTGTGTTCAAGTAGTTTAAGGCTTCCTAAAGTGTTCCTGCAATGGGCTGATTGTGTCTCTTCTCAGATGACTGGCAGTATGAGAGGCCATCCAACCAGTATTTCCTGGGTGACTTGATAAATATTGAAGCATCTGTGATGCAGTACAACCACGTGCCTCTAAGGATTTTTGTGGACAGCTGTGTGGCTACTGCAACGCCTGATACAAATGCTGCTCCTAGATACTCGTTTATTGAGAATTATGGGTAAGCAAGCCTCCTTCTTGACTCTGCCCATTCCTGCTCCCCTGAAGTCTAATCCTGTTCTTGTTTCTAGGTGCCTGGTAGATGCTAAGCTTACAGGCTCCACGTCTCACTTTTTGCCTCGAGTTCAGGCGGATAAGCTCCAGTTTCAGCTGGAAGCCTTTTTATTTCAGCAGCAGAGCAATGACTGGGTAAGTAAAACTACTTGCTTTGTGATTTGCTGCAGTTGTTTCTTGTGGGCTTATGGTTTTTTGCTTCTGTGCAGATGTACCTCACATGCTTCTTGAAGGCTACACTCGCTTCTGCTCCCACTGATGCCATGTACAAGGCTTGCTCCTTCACTGCTAACAGGTCAGTTTGCAGAAGGAGGAAATGCTAAGCTTGCACAGTAGACGAGGTGACCTGACCAAGATTTAACTGTGCTGTTCCTCAGGTGGACTACAGCAGATGACGATGACCGGGTCTGTGGCTGTTGTGACACAAGCTGTGGCTTTAGGGCTGAAGCAAGTGCATCTCCTGTGGCAGGTGTGTGGGAGTTTCATCAGGTCATGCTTGCTGCCTTTAGTGTCTTGTGAAGCTTGAAACTAAATGCCTTCGTCTCAATGCTTCAGGTCCACAGTGGGAAGGGAACCTGTCTGTTGGCCCTGTTCAGATTGGAGAAAAATCCCCTGTTTGGCGGCGAGGAGGTCAAAATTAGACTATGAACAAAATAAAATTGGTGTGCCACCATATGTGTAACTGTTCTTGAATAAGCCAAGCTAACTAATTTTATAATTGCATATAGCACCACTAAGCAGCAAGACGGAATAGGATCAACCTATAATCAGTATTCTTTGCTGAAGAATGTATAATACTGTCTCAAAGAATGAGGCCTGGATAATGGTCATAGTTATTTTTGCCCATGATTACAGAAATGTGTGAAGGGGTACACTTCACAAATGAACAGCCCAGTTTCACACACTTGGTTTGTGTGGAGGACAAATGGCTGTAAATTGGTTAGTAACTCTCACTTTCAGCATGATCTGCCAAATCCATTTAAAGGAGTAATTTGGCATAAAAGCATGTGACGTTTATCTGCTTACACCACATGTAGGTGCTCAGTGTCAGTTGTGATTCCTTAGTTTAGCACTGGAATTATGAGCCTAATCTTTGGCATCGGTGGGAGGTAATGACCGACTTAACCGCTTCTGTAAATATATATACGCAAAACCTCAACTGAGCTCCAGGTCTTGAAGTTGATGTGACCCAGAACACAGTATGACTATGAGCTGTTGGGACCAAGAGCTATGCCTACAGCCCAAGGCCTCAGTCCTGTTTCTCGCTGGAAAGCGATCAGAGTTTGCCGATTTTGTTGTCCAGGGACTGCACGTTGGCCACTAGTATGCTGGGGAGTGGGGGGCGATTAGCACGCCGTCTCAGCGTGACCAGAACGCCGGCTCTCCTGCCCCTTTTCCGGCATCTGAGGCGTTTTCTCGGCTGGTCGGCCCAGATGAATGGGGTCTCTTTGAGGTTCCCAAACAGATCCGCATTCAAGAACAGTCTGGTATTCGGTGAGTGATCACCGATCTGATTTCCAAAAGTGTTTTTGTGCCGTAAACAAAGTGTGTGAAAATAGTTACAAATACAAACTGTTATGCCGTGTAGTGCATTAATGGAAAGACACACACGGTCAGCGTGGGTTTATCTGTAACTTTACTGAACCAAAAACTGCCTGTCAGCCTCTATGGTCCCCCTTGCCTTCTGGGTAATGGAGTATATTTAAGCAACGCATAGCAACACGCAAACACAATGAACAAAAAAACTAAGTGAAGGGAGCTCACAAGACGGCAGCCATGCTCGGCACCATCTTGGATTAGCTGAGCAAATAAATATTAATTTTTAATAAAAGTAACTGCACCTTAACATAAACGGCAGCAATTATATCATGTTGGCATGTATTTGTGGCAACAGCGCCCTGTGAAAATGCGCCACCATCTCCTTGGTCTAGGAAGTGTTCAGTAGCAGGTTGTTCCTGTGGCACCACGCCACAAAGTCCTTCACCAGAGTTTTGTACTCCTCCTCCAGCCCTACCCTTACACAAACCGCAATGACAGTGTCATCTGAAAACAGCTGCATGTGTCACGTCTCAGAGTTGCACTTAAAGTCTGAGGTGTACAGTGTAAAGTGAAAGGGGGAATGTACAGAAGATGTTGATCTCATTGGTTCTCTCTGCATCACCATCTAACGCACTGTCCATACTCTGCTTGCAGCCTGTAATGGTCTTCATACCATTCCAGACCTCTATGTGGTTATTGTATGTACAGGCTGTCTTCTTCTTGTTCAGCAGGCCTTTGACATTGCTGGTTATGCAGGGCTTGTTATTAGCAGAGCAGCACACAGTTTCACGGGATGTATTGAATATCTGAGGAAGACTGGGGTTTTCAGTCCTTTGTAAAGCATGTTTACAAAGACGCTGTGGGCAATGCATTCTGCTTAGCTTTGCAAATCATTTTGAATGGTTCAGCATGGCTAGTGATGTTTTCTTCCCTTTCTGTGTGGGGGGTGGGGAAATGAAGAATACATGTTTTCTGAAATGAGAGTGCCTGCTACAGTTTCCCTTTTGAGTCAGTAATAAGGATAGCCTAGACCAGGTGTGCTCAATCCTAGTCCCAGAGGTCTACCACCCTGAACAGTTCAGATCCAACACACCTGGCTCTAATATTCAGATGCACCTAAAAGCCTTCATCACCTGAATCAAGCGTGTTAGATCAGGGTAGTGTTTCTCCAAGACCAGGATTGGGCCCCCTCGGCCAAGACACAGGTCATCTTTAGGTTCTCTGAGCAATACACTGTAAAAATGACTAAAGCTTCCTCCCATTGAGTATGGTGCCTCAGTCTGTCTTTAACTAAGCAACATACCACAAAATTAAAACTACAATGAAGTCCAAAAAACTTTATGATGAAAGGTTGATAGGCCTCTGCAGCCGAGTGTGAAGCGGCCGGGATGAGAATCAGTACCTCCAAATCCGAGGCCATGGTTCTCAGGCGGAAAAGGGTGGAGAGCTCTCTCAGGGTCGGGGATAAGCTCTTGCCTCAAGTGGAGGAGTTTAAGTATCTCGAAGTCTTGTTCACGAGTGATGGTAAAAGGCAGCAGGAGATTGACAGGCGGATTGGTGCTGGGTCAGCAGTGATGCGGGCTCTCTACCGGTCTGTTGTGGTAAAGAAAGAGCTGAGCCATAAGGCAAGGCTCTCGATTTACCTGTCGATCTATGTTCCCACCCTCACCTATGGTCATGAGCTTTGGGTAATGACCGAAAGAATGAGATCGCGAATACAAGCGGCCGAAATGAGTTTCCTCCGCAGGATGTCTGGACTCTCCCTTAGAGATAGGGCGAGAAGTTCGGTCACCCGGGAGGGACTCGGAGTAGAGCCGCTGCTTCTTCACGTCGAGAGGAGCCAGCTGAGGTGGTTCGGGCATCTGGTTAGGATGACTCCTGGACACCTCCCTCGGGAGGTGTAACAGGCACGTCAACCCGGGAGGAGAGCCCGGGGAAGACCCAGGACACGCTGGCATAACTATATTGCCCAGCTGGCCTGGGAGCGCCTCGGAATCCCCCCCCTCCGGGAGCTAGTGGAAGTGGCTGGGGAAAGGGAGGTCTGGGCCTCTTTGCTTAGGCTGCTGCCCCCGCAACCCGAACCCCGGAAAAGCGAAAGATAATGGATGGATACATGGATGGATGGATGGATGGATGGAGTTGATGCACTTACAAAAATGTTGCCTTAAATCTCAGTAACACCAATAAACCTTGACATACAGTGACATATAGTGGCAGATGTGTTCAGTTTAAACCACAGATGCTGTTTAAATCGTAGCTACCAAGGCCACAGCAATGGAGTTTATGAATCCACGTGACGGTGCAATTGTCCCTCTATGTCCAGTGTTCGCCCCTCCTATTTAGTATACATTATTTCCGCTAAAGTTCTTTGCTGCATTTCTGTACTGACAATTTATCTGCGAAAATCATGTAAATAGTTTTTGTAACTATTTGTACAATATAACTGTCACTTTCATGGCATAAATAAATAAATTTACGAAAATTAAATCCTAAAGCAACTGATCTCACCTGTGACACAGAAACAGGTCCAGACACACATGAACTTGTGTTAAGTGGGGGTGGAGCCACCTTCACCTGCTGCTCAATAAGAGCCAGTGACGAGTGGCACCAGTAACTAGTGGAGCTTTAGGCGTTTGCTGATATGGAGTTGAAGCAAACTGGTCTTGGGGTTCTGCTGCTTGTGCTGCTTGGCAGTTGTAGTGCACAGTTACCAAAATGGAAGAGACCAAGTCCTCACCAGGCTCAACAGACAACAGGCAGGGGACCTGTGCAGCAAGCAGGGGCACGGTTGCCTGTTCAGGATCCTGTCTCAGGAGTGCTTGTGAATCCTGCAGATCCACTCAGTGTTCAGTTGAAACAGGTGGTGCAGGGTCCAGTGAAGAAATTGACGTGGCATTTCCCCCAAGCTCCAGAGAAGCCTAAGCAGCCAGTAGTGAATTTTGAGCCACGTCAGCCTGTTTCTACTGTGAGTGTTGCAGCCGATTGTGGACAGAACTCTGTGTATGTGGAGGTTAAGAAGGATTTGTTTGGAACTGGAGAGCTAATAAATCCCTCGGCCCTCAGCCTTGGAGGCTGTGCGGTAACGGGAGAAGATTCTGCTGCTCAGGTTCTCATCTTTGAAGCAGAGCTGCAGCTGTGCAATAGTGTGCTAACGGTGAGTCTATAGCTGTAGGTGAATTACAACTCCTCCTGGCCTGCTTGACTCCTTCAATACTGTCTGTAATGCTACCAAATCTTCATGTTTGTTCTGCCAGACAACTGCAGATGAGCTGGTCTACAGCTTCATCCTTCAGTATGCCCCTGAACCATTGGGTGGGAATCCAATCACGAGGACAACTGGTGCTACGGTTGGTATTGAGTGCCACTATCCAAGGTAAGGACCAGTTTGCCTCCAGTGTATTGGCCACTGAATAGCTAGGTTTCCATCCATCTGATGTCTTAAGCTCAAGTACATAACTGACCTGTAGCAAGTCATGTGAATAATGGTGCTGTGTAAGAAAGGCTGACCATCTCCAGTACTTCAGAGAGCCATGACATGGTTGTGGTTTTTAGTAGAGGCAGTGGTTCTAAAACACATGGTTGTTTGCATGGTCAAATGGAGTTTACTGTATGAAAACCAGTTGTATGTTATGCTTTAGAAACACATCCTATGTAGCACCAAAAAAAGGATTCCAAAATTGGTACTTGCTAACTGTACACTCTATCCTGGTGAATTTAAGATGAAGGTTTCAATTTGTCCACTGCTATTTTTAATGGCGACGGTTCAGACGCAGACACGTACCTTCCTCCTTTTTTGCATTAATTCAGTAAACTTCCACTTTACTTGGCAAAACTTTATCCACCAAATGATCAAACTTTGTGTTTTAGGTCTTTGTTTGCTTGCTTGCAGAGTTTGGTATAAGCTTTCTATCTCTTACAGGCTACATAATGTAAGCAGCAATGCCCTCTTGCCTGCCTGGATACCTTATGCTTCTACTGTGACTGCCGAGGAACGTCTGGTCTTCTCTCTCAGGCTCATGACTGGTTTGTAACATGGTTGTGTTCAAGTAGTTTAAGGCTTCCTAAAGTGTTCCTGCAATGGGCTGATTGTGTCTCTTCTCAGATGACTGGCAGTATGAGAGGCCATCCAACCAGTATTTCCTGGGTGACTTGATAAATATTGAAGCATCTGTGATGCAGTACAACCACGTGCCTCTAAGGATTTTTGTGGACAGCTGTGTGGCTACTGCAACGCCTGATACAAATGCTGCTCCTAGATACTCGTTTATTGAGAATTATGGGTAAGCAAGCCTCCTTCTTGACTCTGCCCATTCCTGCTCCCCTGAAGTCTAATCCTGTTCTTGTTTCTAGGTGCCTGGTAGATGCTAAGCTTACAGGCTCCACGTCTCACTTTTTGCCTCGAGTTCAGGCGGATAAGCTCCAGTTTCAGCTGGAAGCCTTTTTATTTCAGCAGCAGAGCAATGACTGGGTAAGTAAAACTACTTGCTTTGTGATTTGCTGCAGTTGTTTCTTGTGGGCTTATGGTTTTTTGCTTCTGTGCAGATGTACCTCACATGCTTCTTGAAGGCTACACTCGCTTCTGCTCCCACTGATGCCATGTACAAGGCTTGCTCCTTCACTGCTAACAGGTCAGTTTGCAGAAGGAGGAAATGCTAAGCTTGCACAGTAGACGAGGTGACCTGACCAAGATTTAACTGTGCTGTTCCTCAGGTGGACTACAGCAGATGACGATGACCGGGTCTGTGGCTGTTGTGACACAAGCTGTGGCTTTAGGGCTGAAGCAAGTGCATCTCCTGTGGCAGGTGTGTGGGAGTTTCATCAGGTCATGCTTGCTGCCTTTAGTGTCTTGTGAAGCTTGAAACTAAATGCCTTCGTCTCAATGCTTCAGGTCCACAGTGGGAAGGGAACCTGTCTGTTGGCCCTGTTCAGATTGGAGAAAAATCCCCTGTTTGGCGGCGAGGAGGTCAAAATTAGACTATGAACAAAATAAAATTGGTGTGCCACCATATGTGTAACTGTTCTTGAATAAGCCAAGCTAACTAATTTTATAATTGCATATAGCACCACTAAGCAGCAAGACGGAATAGGATCAACCTATAATCAGTATTCTTTGCTGAAGAATGTATAATACTGTCTCAAAGAATGAGGCCTGGATAATGGTCATAGTTATTTTTGCCCATGATTACAGAAATGTGTGAAGGGGTACACTTCACAAATGAACAGCCCAGTTTCACACACTTGGTTTGTGTGGAGGACAAATGGCTGTAAATTGGTTAGTAACTCTCACTTTCAGCATGATCTGCCAAATCCATTTAAAGGAGTAATTTGGCATAAAAGCATGTGACGTTTATCTGCTTACACCACATGTAGGTGCTCAGTGTCAGTTGTGATTCCTTAGTTTAGCACTGGAATTATGAGCCTAATCTTTGGCATCGGTGGGAGGTAATGACCGACTTAACCGCTTCTGTGAATATATATATATATATATATATATACGCAAAACCACAACTGAGCTCCAGGTCTTGAAGTTGATGTGACCCAGAACACAGTATGACTATGAGCTGTTGGGACCAAGAGCTATGCCTACAGCCCAAGGCCTCAGTCCTGTTTCTCGCTGGAAAGCGATCAGAGTTTGCCGATTTTGTTGTCCAGGGACTGCACGTTGGCCACTAGTATGCTGGGGAGTGGGGGGCGATTAGCACGCCGTCTCAGCGTGACCAGAACGCCGGCTCTCCTGCCCCTTTTCCGGCATCTGAGGCGTTTTCTCGGCTGGTCGGCCCAGATGAATGGGGTCTCTTTGAGGTTCCCAAACAGATCCGCATTCAAGAACAGTCTGGTATTCGGTGAGTGATCACCGATCTGATTTCCAAAAGTGTTTTTGTGCCGTAAACAAAGTGTGTGAAAATAGTTACAAATACAAACTGTTATGCCGTGTAGTGCATTAATGGAAAGACACACACGGTCAGCGTGGGTTTATCTGTAACTTTACTGAACCAAAAACTGCCTGTCAGCCTCTATGGTCCCCCTTGCCTTCTGGGTAATGGAGTATATTTATGCAACGCATAGCAACACGCAAACACAATGAACAAAAAAACTAAGTGAAGGGAGCTCACAAGACGGCAGCCATGCTCGGCACCATCTTGGATTAGCTGAGCAAATAAATATTAATTTTTAATAAAAGTAACTGCACCTTAACATAAACGGCAGCAATTATATCATGTTGGCATGTATTTGTGGCAACAGCGCCCTGTGAAAATGCGCCACCATCTCCTTGGTCTAGGAAGTGTTCAGTAGCAGGTTGTTCCTGTGGCACCACGCCACAAAGTCCTTCACCAGAGTTTTGTACTCCTCCTCCAGCCCTACCCTTACACAAACCGCAATGACAGTGTCATCTGAAAACAGCTGCATGTGTCACGTCTCAGAGTTGCACTTAAAGTCTGAGGTGTACAGTGTAAAGTGAAAGGGGGAATGTACAGAAGATGTTGATCTCATTGGTTCTCTCTGCATCACCATCTAACGCACTGTCCATGCTCTGCTTGCAGCCTGTAATGGTCTTCATACCATTCCAGACCTCTATGTGGTTATTGTATGTACAGGCTGTCTTCTTCTTGTTCAGCAGGCCTTTGACATTGCTGGTTATGCAGGGCTTGTTATTAGCAGAGCAGCACACAGTTTCACGGGATGTATTGAATATCTGAGGAAGACTGGGGTTTTCAGTCCTTTGTAAAGCATGTTTACAAAGACGCTGTGGGCAATGCATTCTGCTTAGCTTTGCAAATCATTTTGAATGGTTCAGCATGGCTAGTGATGTTTTCTTCCCTTTCTGTGTGGGGGGTGGGGAAATGAAGAATACATGTTTTCTGAAATGAGAGTGCCTGCTACAGTTTCCCTTTTGAGTCAGTAATAAGGATAGCCTAGACCAGGTGTGCTCAATCCTAGTCCCAGAGGTCTACCACCCTGAACAGTTCAGATCCAACACACCTGGCTCTAATATTCAGATGCACCTAAAAGCCTTCATCACCTGAATCAAGCGTGTTAGATCAGGGTAGTGTTTCTCCAAGACCAGGATTGGGCCCCCTCGGCCAAGACACAGGTCATCTTTAGGTTCTCTGAGCAATACACTGTAAAAATGACTAAAGCTTCCTCCCATTGAGTATGGTGCCTCAGTCTGTCTTTAACTAAGCAACATACCACAAAATTAAAACTACAATGAAGTCCAAAAAACTTTATGATGAAAGGTTGATAGGCCTCTGCAGCCGAGTGTGAAGCGGCCGGGATGAGAATCAGTACCTCCAAATCCGAGGCCATGGTTCTCAGGCG
The DNA here is from genome assembly GCF_015220715.1 of Pygocentrus nattereri. Taxonomy (NCBI): domain Eukaryota; kingdom Metazoa; phylum Chordata; class Actinopteri; order Characiformes; family Serrasalmidae; genus Pygocentrus; species Pygocentrus nattereri. The sequence goes on along the minus strand of NC_051211.1, from coordinate 17,863,432 downwards.
GAAAAGGGTGGAGAGCTCTCTCAGGGTCGGGGATAAGCTCTTGCCTCAAGTGGAGGAGTTTAAGTATCTCGAAGTCTTGTTCACGAGTGATGGTAAAAGGCAGCAGGAGATTGACAGGCGGATTGGTGCTGGGTCAGCAGTGATGCGGGCTCTCTACCGGTCTGTTGTGGTAAAGAAAGAGCTGAGCCATAAGGCAAGGCTCTCGATTTACCTGTCGATCTATGTTCCCACCCTCACCTATGGTCATGAGCTTTGGGTAATGACCGAAAGAATGAGATCGCGAATACAAGCGGCCGAAATGAGTTTCCTCCGCAGGATGTCTGGACTCTCCCTTAGAGATAGGGCGAGAAGTTCGGTCACCCGGGAGGGACTCGGAGTAGAGCCGCTGCTTCTTCACGTCGAGAGGAGCCAGCTGAGGTGGTTCGGGCATCTGGTTAGGATGACTCCTGGACACCTCCCTCGGGAGGTGTAACAGGCACGTCAACCCGGGAGGAGAGCCCGGGGAAGACCCAGGACACGCTGGCATAACTATATTGCCCAGCTGGCCTGGGAGCGCCTCGGAATCCCCCCCCTCCGGGAGCTAGTGGAAGTGGCTGGGGAAAGGGAGGTCTGGGCCTCTTTGCTTAGGCTGCTGCCCCCGCAACCCGAACCCCGGAAAAGCGAAAGATAATGGATGGATACATGGATGGATGGATGGATGGATGGAGTTGATGCACTTACAAAAATGTTGCCTTAAATCTCAGTAACACCAATAAACCTTGACATACAGTGACATATAGTGGCAGATGTGTTCAGTTTAAACCACAGATGCTGTTTAAATCGTAGCTACCAAGGCCACAGCAATGGAGTTTATGAATCCACGTGACGGTGCAATTGTCCCTCTATGTCCAGTGTTCGCCCCTCCTATTTAGTATACATTATTTCCGCTAAAGTTCTTTGCTGCATTTCTGTACTGACAATTTATCTGCGAAAATCATGTAAATAGTTTTTGTAACTATTTGTACAATATAACTGTCACTTTCATGGCATAAATAAATAAATTTACGAAAATTAAATCCTAAAGCAACTGATCTCACCTGTGACACAGAAACAGGTCCAGACACACATGAACTTGTGTTAAGTGGGGGTGGAGCCACCTTCACCTGCTGCTCAATAAGAGCCAGTGACGAGTGGCACCAGTAACTAGTGGAGCTTTAGGCGTTTGCTGATATGGAGTTGAAGCAAACTGGTCTTGGGGTTCTGCTGCTTGTGCTGCTTGGCAGTTGTAGTGCACAGTTACCAAAATGGAAGAGACCAAGTCCTCACCAGGCTCAACAGACAACAGGCAGGGGACCTGTGCAGCAAGCAGGGGCACGGTTGCCTGTTCAGGATCCTGTCTCAGGAGTGCTTGTGAATCCTGCAGATCCACTCAGTGTTCAGTTGAAACAGGTGGTGCAGGGTCCAGTGAAGAAATTGACGTGGCATTTCCCCCAAGCTCCAGAGAAGCCTAAGCAGCCAGTAGTGAATTTTGAGCCACGTCAGCCTGTTTCTACTGTGAGTGTTGCAGCCGATTGTGGACAGAACTCTGTGTATGTGGAGGTTAAGAAGGATTTGTTTGGAACTGGAGAGCTAATAAATCCCTCGGCCCTCAGCCTTGGAGGCTGTGCGGTAACGGGAGAAGATTCTGCTGCTCAGGTTCTCATCTTTGAAGCAGAGCTGCAGCTGTGCAATAGTGTGCTAACGGTGAGTCTATAGCTGTAGGTGAATTACAACTCCTCCTGGCCTGCTTGACTCCTTCAATACTGTCTGTAATGCTACCAAATCTTCATGTTTGTTCTGCCAGACAACTGCAGATGAGCTGGTCTACAGCTTCATCCTTCAGTATGCCCCTGAACCATTGGGTGGGAATCCAATCACGAGGACAACTGGTGCTACGGTTGGTATTGAGTGCCACTATCCAAGGTAAGGACCAGTTTGCCTCCAGTGTATTGGCCACTGAATAGCTAGGTTTCCATCCATCTGATGTCTTAAGCTCAAGTACATAACTGACCTGTAGCAAGTCATGTGAATAATGGTGCTGTGTAAGAAAGGCTGACCATCTCCAGTACTTCAGAGAGCCATGACATGGTTGTGGTTTTTAGTAGAGGCAGTGGTTCTAAAACACATGGTTGTTTGCATGGTCAAATGGAGTTTACTGTATGAAAACCAGTTGTATGTTATGCTTTAGAAACACATCCTATGTAGCACCAAAAAAAGGATTCCAAAATTGGTACTTGCTAACTGTACACTCTATCCTGGTGAATTTAAGATGAAGGTTTCAATTTGTCCACTGCTATTTTTAATGGCGACGGTTCAGACGCAGACACGTACCTTCCTCCTTTTTTGCATTAATATTTCAGTAAACTTCCACTTTACTTGGCAAAACTTTATCCACCAAATGATCAAACTTTGTGTTTTAGGTCTTTGTTTGCTTGCTTGCAGAGTTTGGTATAAGCTTTCTATCTCTTACAGGCTACATAATGTAAGCAGCAATGCCCTCTTGCCTGCCTGGATACCTTATGCTTCTACTGTGACTGCCGAGGAACGTCTGGTCTTCTCTCTCAGGCTCATGACTGGTTTGTAACATGGTTGTGTTCAAGTAGTTTAAGGCTTCCTAAAGTGTTCCTGCAATGGGCTGATTGTGTCTCTTCTCAGATGACTGGCAGTATGAGAGGCCATCCAACCAGTATTTCCTGGGTGACTTGATAAATATTGAAGCATCTGTGATGCAGTACAACCACGTGCCTCTAAGGATTTTTGTGGACAGCTGTGTGGCTACTGCAACGCCTGATACAAATGCTGCTCCTAGATACTCGTTTATTGAGAATTATGGGTAAGCAAGCCTCCTTCTTGACTCTGCCCATTCCTGCTCCCCTGAAGTCTAATCCTGTTCTTGTTTCTAGGTGCCTGGTAGATGCTAAGCTTACAGGCTCCACGTCTCACTTTTTGCCTCGAGTTCAGGCGGATAAGCTCCAGTTTCAGCTGGAAGCCTTTTTATTTCAGCAGCAGAGCAATGACTGGGTAAGTAAAACTACTTGCTTTGTGATTTGCTGCAGTTGTTTCTTGTGGGCTTATGGTTTTTTGCTTCTGTGCAGATGTACCTCACATGCTTCTTGAAGGCTACACTCGCTTCTGCTCCCACTGATGCCATGTACAAGGCTTGCTCCTTCACTGCTAACAGGTCAGTTTGCAGAAGGAGGAAATGCTAAGCTTGCACAGTAGACGAGGTGACCTGACCAAGATTTAACTGTGCTGTTCCTCAGGTGGACTACAGCAGATGACGATGACCGGGTCTGTGGCTGTTGTGACACAAGCTGTGGCTTTAGGGCTGAAGCAAGTGCATCTCCTGTGGCAGGTGTGTGGGAGTTTCATCAGGTCATGCTTGCTGCCTTTAGTGTCTTGTGAAGCTTGAAACTAAATGCCTTCGTCTCAATGCTTCAGGTCCACAGTGGGAAGGGAACCTGTCTGTTGGCCCTGTTCAGATTGGAGAAAAATCCCCTGTTTGGCGGCGAGGAGGTCAAAATTAGACTATGAACAAAATAAAATTGGTGTGCCACCATATGTGTAACTGTTCTTGAATAAGCCAAGCTAACTAATTTTATAATTGCATATAGCACCACTAAGCAGCAAGACGGAATAGGATCAACCTATAATCAGTATTCTTTGCTGAAGAATGTATAATACTGTCTCAAAGAATGAGGCCTGGATAATGGTCATAGTTATTTTTGCCCATGATTACAGAAATGTGTGAAGGGGTACACTTCACAAATGAACAGCCCAGTTTCACACACTTGGTTTGTGTGGAGGACAAATGGCTGTAAATTGGTTAGTAACTCTCACTTTCAGCATGATCTGCCAAATCCATTTAAAGGAGTAATTTGGCATAAAAGCATGTGACGTTTATCTGCTTACACCACATGTAGGTGCTCAGTGTCAGTTGTGATTCCTTAGTTTAGCACTGGAATTATGAGCCTAATCTTTGGCATCGGTGGGAGGTAATGACCGACTTAACCGCTTCTGTAAATATATATATATATATATATATACGCAAAACCTCAACTGAGCTCCAGGTCTTGAAGTTGATGTGACCCAGAACACAGTATGACTATGAGCTGTTGGGACCAAGAGCTATGCCTACAGCCCAAGGCCTCAGTCCTGTTTCTCGCTGGAAAGCGATCAGAGTTTGCCGATTTTGTTGTCCAGGGACTGCACGTTGGCCACTAGTATGCTGGGGAGTGGGGGGCGATTAGCACGCCGTCTCAGCGTGACCAGAACGCCGGCTCTCCTGCCCCTTTTCCGGCATCTGAGGCGTTTTCTCGGCTGGTCGGCCCAGATGAATGGGGTCTCTTTGAGGTTCCCAAACAGATCCGCATTCAAGAACTCAAAGTCTGGTATTCGGTGAGTGATCACCGATCTGATTTCCAAAAGTGTTTTTGTGCCGTAAACAAAGTGTGTGAAAATAGTTACAAATACAAACTGTTATGCCGTGTAGTGCATTAATGGAAAGACACACACGGTCAGCGTGGGTTTATCTGTAACTTTACTGAACCAAAAACTGCCTGTCAGCCTCTATGGTCCCCCTTGCCTTCTGGGTAATGGAGTATATTTAAGCAACGCATAGCAACACGCAAACACAATGAACAAAAAAACTAAGTGAAGGGAGCTCACAAGACGGCAGCCATGCTCGGCACCATCTTGGATTAGCTGAGCAAATAAATATTAATTTTTAATAAAAGTAACTGCACCTTAACATAAACGGCAGCAATTATATCATGTTGGCATGTATTTGTGGCAACAGCGCCCTGTGAAAATGCGCCACCATCTCCTTGGTCTAGGAAGTGTTCAGTAGCAGGTTGTTCCTGTGGCACCACGCCACAAAGTCCTTCACCAGAGTTTTGTACTCCTCCTCCAGCCCTACCCTTACACAAACCGCAATGACAGTGTCATCTGAAAACAGCTGCATGTGTCACGTCTCAGAGTTGCACTTAAAGTCTGAGGTGTACAGTGTAAAGTGAAAGGGGGAATGTACAGAAGATGTTGATCTCATTGGTTCTCTCTGCATCACCATCTAACGCACTGTCCATACTCTGCTTGCAGCCTGTAATGGTCTTCATACCATTCCAGACCTCTATGTGGTTATTGTATGTACAGGCTGTCTTCTTCTTGTTCAGCAGGCCTTTGACATTGCTGGTTATGCAGGGCTTGTTATTAGCAGAGCAGCACACAGTTTCACGGGATGTATTGAATATCTGAGGAAGACTGGGGTTTTCAGTCCTTTGTAAAGCATGTTTACAAAGACGCTGTGGGCAATGCATTCTGCTTAGCTTTGCAAATCATTTTGAATGGTTCAGCATGGCTAGTGATGTTTTCTTCCCTTTCTGTGTGGGGGGTGGGGAAATGAAGAATACATGTTTTCTGAAATGAGAGTGCCTGCTACAGTTTCCCTTTTGAGTCAGTAATAAGGATAGCCTAGACCAGGTGTGCTCAATCCTAGTCCCAGAGGTCTACCACCCTGAACAGTTCAGATCCAACACACCTGGCTCTAATATTCAGATGCACCTAAAAGCCTTCATCACCTGAATCAAGCGTGTTAGATCAGGGTAGTGTTTCTCCAAGACCAGGATTGGGCCCCCTCGGCCAAGACACAGGTCATCTTTAGGTTCTCTGAGCAATACACTGTAAAAATGACTAAAGCTTCCTCCCATTGAGTATGGTGCCTCAGTCTGTCTTTAACTAAGCAACATACCACAAAATTAAAACTACAATGAAGTCCAAAAAACTTTATGATGAAAGGTTGATAGGCCTCTGCAGCCGAGTGTGAAGCGGCCGGGATGAGAATCAGTACCTCCAAATCCGAGGCCATGGTTCTCAGGCGGAAAAGGGTGGAGAGCTCTCTCAGGGTCGGGGATAAGCTCTTGCCTCAAGTGGAGGAGTTTAAGTATCTCGAAGTCTTGTTCACGAGTGATGGTAAAAGGCAGCAGGAGATTGACAGGCGGATTGGTGCTGGGTCAGCAGTGATGCGGGCTCTCTACCGGTCTGTTGTGGTAAAGAAAGAGCTGAGCCATAAGGCAAGGCTCTCGATTTACCTGTCGATCTATGTTCCCACCCTCACCTATGGTCATGAGCTTTGGGTAATGACCGAAAGAATGAGATCGCGAATACAAGCGGCCGAAATGAGTTTCCTCCGCAGGATGTCTGGACTCTCCCTTAGAGATAGGGCGAGAAGTTCGGTCACCCGGGAGGGACTCGGAGTAGAGCCGCTGCTTCTTCACGTCGAGAGGAGCCAGCTGAGGTGGTTCGGGCATCTGGTTAGGATGACTCCTGGACACCTCCCTCGGGAGGTGTAACAGGCACGTCAACCCGGGAGGAGAGCCCGGGGAAGACCCAGGACACGCTGGCATAACTATATTGCCCAGCTGGCCTGGGAGCGCCTCGGAATCCCCCCCCTCCGGGAGCTAGTGGAAGTGGCTGGGGAAAGGGAGGTCTGGGCCTCTTTGCTTAGGCTGCTGCCCCCGCAACCCGAACCCCGGAAAAGCGAAAGATAATGGATGGATACATGGATGGATGGATGGATGGATGGAGTTGATGCACTTACAAAAATGTTGCCTTAAATCTCAGTAACACCAATAAACCTTGACATACAGTGACATATAGTGGCAGATGTGTTCAGTTTAAACCACAGATGCTGTTTAAATCGTAGCTACCAAGGCCACAGCAATGGAGTTTATGAATCCACGTGACGGTGCAATTGTCCCTCTATGTCCAGTGTTCGCCCCTCCTATTTAGTATACATTATTTCCGCTAAAGTTCTTTGCTGCATTTCTGTACTGACAATTTATCTGCGAAAATCATGTAAATAGTTTTTGTAACTATTTGTACAATATAACTGTCACTTTCATGGCATAAATAAATAAATTTACGAAAATTAAATCCTAAAGCAACTGATCTCACCTGTGACACAGAAACAGGTCCAGACACACATGAACTTGTGTTAAGTGGGGGTGGAGCCACCTTCACCTGCTGCTCAATAAGAGCCAGTGACGAGTGGCACCAGTAACTAGTGGAGCTTTAAGCGTTTGCTGATATGGAGTTGAAGCAAACTGGTCTTGGGGTTCTGCTGCTTGTGCTGCTTGGCAGTTGTAGTGCACAGTTACCAAAATGGAAGAGACCAAGTCCTCACCAGGCTCAACAGACAACAGGCAGGGGACCTGTGCAGCAAGCAGGGGCACGGTTGCCTGTTCAGGATCCTGTCTCAGGAGTGCTTGTGAATCCTGCAGATCCACTCAGTGTTCAGTTGAAACAGGTGGTGCAGGGTCCAGTGAAGAAATTGACGTGGCATTTCCCCCAAGCTCCAGAGAAGCCTAAGCAGCCAGTAGTGAATTTTGAGCCACGTCAGCCTGTTTCTACTGTGAGTGTTGCAGCCGATTGTGGACAGAACTCTGTGTATGTGGAGGTTAAGAAGGATTTGTTTGGAACTGGAGAGCTAATAAATCCCTCGGCCCTCAGCCTTGGAGGCTGTGCGGTAACGGGAGAAGATTCTGCTGCTCAGGTTCTCATCTTTGAAGCAGAGCTGCAGCTGTGCAATAGTGTGCTAACGGTGAGTCTATAGCTGTAGGTGAATTACAACTCCTCCTGGCCTGCTTGACTCCTTCAATACTGTCTGTAATGCTACCAAATCTTCATGTTTGTTCTGCCAGACAACTGCAGATGAGCTGGTCTACAGCTTCATCCTTCAGTATGCCCCTGAACCATTGGGTGGGAATCCAATCACGAGGACAACTGGTGCTACGGTTGGTATTGAGTGCCACTATCCAAGGTAAGGACCAGTTTGCCTCCAGTGTATTGGCCACTGAATAGCTAGGTTTCCATCCATCTGATGTCTTAAGCTCAAGTACATAACTGACCTGTAGCAAGTCATGTGAATAATGGTGCTGTGTAAGAAAGGCTGACCATCTCCAGTACTTCAGAGAGCCATGACATGGTTGTGGTTTTTAGTAGAGGCAGTGGTTCTAAAACACATGGTTGTTTGCATGGTCAAATGGAGTTTACTGTATGAAAACCAGTTGTATGTTATGCTTTAGAAACACATCCTATGTAGCACCAAAAAAAGGATTCCAAAATTGGTACTTGCTAACTGTACACTCTATCCTGGTGAATTTAAGATGAAGGTTTCAATTTGTCCACTGCTATTTTTAATGGCGACGGTTCAGACGCAGACACGTACCTTCCTCCTTTTTTGCATTAATATTTCAGTAAACTTCCACTTTACTTGGCAAAACTTCATCCACCAAATGATCCAACTTTTTTTTTTTTTTTTATTTATTTTTTTTTTTTATTTTTAGTTCTTTGTCTCATTTGGAATCCTTTGTATTTTAGCAGCAGAGCAGTGACTTGGTAAGTAAAACAACTTGCTTTGTCATTTGTCAGAGAAAAAGCCCCTCTTTGGCAGAGAAGTGTGTTTCTCTTTTGTTGAATTAGTTCTTTGAGCATGGTCTGTAACAAGCCAAATGCAACACTAACTTGTGCTTCATACAGTTGGTGTGCTGGTGTACATGGGATTTTTAGTCATGAGTCCTAGATAATATTGGCTGAACTTGCTTGGAGTTTGGAAAATTGTTCAAGATCCTGCTTCATTAAGGATTGTTGGCAGTGTGAAAAAGTAATTGCCATATTGCAAATGGTGTAGAACAAAGGTTAAGCTTTCAGTTGCCTGGCTAATATTAAATACCATAATCTGTTTTGGGTTGGCTTCCCCATGATTCCTTTTAAATATTAATCCTGTGGTTAAACTTGCACACAGCTTCTTAGAGAGCCCAAGTTCATCCACTTGGCACTGATGGCTTCAAACAGCTGAAGCTTTGCAAAGCTACCTTGTGAGATTCTCTATAGGGTTTTATCATGATTTTGCCCCTTTTCCTTATACCTGAGTAGATTGCCAGTTATTTATGACTTGCTTTTCAAAAGAATAGATTTATACAGTTCCATAGGTACTATCCTCAGGATTAGATGGGGAAACTGGCTTTCTTAACACTGTATAACTGCTGCATAAAAATAAGGTTTTCTTTATTTTGTAAATTGCAGTGCAGAGCCTGAGATGCCACCAAAACACAAGCTGCATTTAATGGCAACTGTAGGGGAAAAAGCATTGTTCTGTAATGATTTACAAGTCAAGTGAATCATTTTGAAATCAGATGAAACTTGAGTCACCCTGTATGTCTGTTCTTATCTGACTTGGATGTAGGGAGAAGGCCTGCTCAAATGTCAGTTGCATAATCAAGTAGTGTAGTTTGTTTTATATATTTTCTATAAAAATCAAAGTGAGCCCAAATTTTGCCCACCCACCAAAATGGTTTTTCTCCAATCCAACCAAAATTTGGCAAGAACCTTCCCAATCTGGCAGTACTTGACAGAAAATGAAATTGTGCTTCAGGACACCCTGCAGAGAGTGTAGTCACAATATGCTCAACCTCCAGTGCGTTACTTCACACTGACTTTTCTACATAGTGCATATCTGTATGTGATTCTCACATTTTAATTCATATGTAATTTCACTGTGTAACATGTTGGCTTTCTAAACGAAACAAACATTACAGGCTTGTTTGGCGTTCAGCTGCACTCCAATGACAGAAATGAAGTAAGCTTTACCAGCTGCAACCACTTCAGTTAGCAGATCTCACAGCATTTGCCTTTTTCTCTGTACAACATTTGTTTCACTTGTGGAAATGATAACCAGAGGTGAAAAATAACAATTATTAAATATCTAACTTATCGCACTAAGATTTAAGGCATCTGAATTGACTAATTGGCCTTTCTGCTTTCTAGATAAAAATTAAACATTTTATATTTAAAAATGTTGATCTTTTACACAACACACTGAGTGTAACAAGATTAATCAGTGGAGTGATATAAGCAAATATTCACCATCCACATCTTGAACAGAGGCCAAAAAAGTCTTTCAACATTTCCGTCTACTGCTACAATAAATAAAGAGCAATGTAAAAATCAGTTCCTCAATTCAACATAAAAGGTCTTCATGTGGTTAGCAATTAAAATTTTCAATTCAGTTAAATACACTGCTCAAAAAATAGAGGGAACACTTGAACAACACAATATAACTCCAAGTAAATCAAACTTCTGTGAAATCAAACTGTCCACTTAGGAAGCAACACTGACAATCAATTTCACAGCTGTTGTGCAAATGGAATAGACAACAGGTGGGAATTATTGGCAATTAGCAAGACACACTCAATAAAGGAGTGGTTCTGCAGGTGGGGACCACAGACCCCTTCTCAGTACCTTTCTGCTTTCTGGCTGATGTTTTGGCCACTTTTGAATGTTGGTGGTGCTTTCATACTCGTGGTAGCATGAGATGGACTCTACAACCCACACAAGTGGCTCAGGTAGTGCAGCTCATCCAGGATGGTACATCAATGCAAGCTGTGGCAAGAAGGTTTGCTGTGTCTGTCAGCGTAGTGTCCAGAGGCTGGAGGCGCTTCCAGGAGACAGGCCAGTACACCAGGAGATGTGGATGAGGCCGTAGGAGGGCAACAACCCAGCAGCAGGACTGCTACCTCCGCCTTTGTGCAAGGAGGAACAGGAGGAGCACTGCCAGAGCCCTGCAAAATGACCTCCAGCAGGCCAGTAATGTGTCTGCAAAAACGGTTAGAAACCGACTCCATGAGGATGGTATGAGGGCCTGACGTCCACAGATGGGGGTTGTGCTGAAAGCAGGTTCACACTGAGCAAGTGACAGTTTGGAGATGCTGTGGAGAGCGATCTGCTGCCTGCAACATCCTTCAGCATGACTGGTTTGGCAGTGGGTCAGTAATGGTGTGGGGTGGCATTTCTTTGGAGGGCCGCACAGCCCTCCATATGCTCACCAGAGGTAGCCTGACTGCCATTAGGTACCGAGATGAGATCCTCAGACCCCTTGTGAGACCATATGCTGGTGCAGTTGGCCCTGGGTTGCTCCTAATGCAGGACAATGCTAGACCTCATGTGGCTGGAGTGTCAGCAGTTCCTGCAAGATGAAGGCATTGAAGCTATGGACTGGCCCACCCATTCCCCAGACCTGAATCCGATTTGGCACATCTGGGACATCATGTCTTGCTCCATCCACCAACGGCACGTTGCACCACAGACTGTCCAGGAGTTGGCAGATGCTTTAGTCCAGGTCTGGGAGGAGATCCCTCAGGAGACCATCCACCACCTCATCAGGAGCATGCCCAGGTGTTGGAAGGAAGTCCTACAGGCACGTGGAGGCCACACACAGTACTGAGCCTCATTTTTGACTTGTTTTAAGGACATCACATCAAAGTTGGATCAGCCTGTTGTGTTTTTCCTCTTTAATTTTGTGTGACTCCAAATCCAGGCCTCCATTGGTTAATAAATTTGATTTGTGTGTTTTTTTTTTTTTTTTTTTTTTTTTTTTTTTTTTTTTTTTTTTTTTTGGTCTGCACATTCAACTTTGTACAGAACAAAGTATTCAATGAGAATTTCATTCATTCAGATCTAGGATGTTATTTGAGTGTTCCCTTTATTTTTTTTGAGCAGTGTATTTAATGAAAGTGTAAAGCAAGCTTTCTTTTAGATGAACAAAAGCAATATTTTACATCAATTCAGTTCAACTGTATATCTGCTAAAGTAATAGCTAAAGATTCAAGATTTTGTCATTGCCCAGGGTACAACTTTGGCAGCAATTCTTACAATGCATGAACAAAGACTAAACTACCAATAAAGCAAATGGGGAAACAACCTAAGACAACTTCTTTATCTGAAAAATGGCTGTAGTTAAAGACATTTTAAACAACACAAACAAATGTTATGAACAAAACAATGCAGAGTGAAATAAATGAGTTGGATGAAAGCAAAATGATATTTGACAACTTAAATGAATTAAACTGTTCAGTTCTCGATCTCAAAGGTCAGTGCGGAATTCATATTTCACTTATATAGATATTTCTCTGCAAATAGAAAGTTTCTCTGTATTAGAACATCTTCTAGATATCAGTGTAAATCTGGTGGCATTATCTTTTTAATAGCTTAACTGTTTTTCAGCATCTTGCCCACTAGATGGTAGCATTACTTGTCACTTTCTCAATAAAATAACCTCTCAAAAAAATACTACATGCTATGCAAATACTATACAACCAATAGAACACACACCTGCACACACATGCACTATTGCCAAAGGTATTTGGCCATCTGCCTTCACATGCATATGAAATTGAGTGACATCCCATTCTTAATCCATAGGGTTTAATATGATGTTGGACCACCCTGTGCAGCTGTAACAGCTTCAACTCTTCTGTGAAGCTTCCACAAGCTTCAGGAGTGTGCTTATGGGAATTGTTGACCATTCTTCCAGAAGCACATTTGTGAGGCACCGATGTTGGACGAGAAGGCCTGGCTCACAGTCTCCGCTGTATAATTCATCTCAAAGGTGTTCTATCGGGTTGAGGTCAGGACTCTGTGCAGGCAAGTCGAGTTCTTCCATGCCAAACTCACTCATCCATGTCTTTATGGACCTTGCTTTGTGCACTGGTCTGCAGTCATGTTGGAACAGGAAGGGGCTGTCCCAAACTGTTCCCACAAAGTTGGGAGCACGAAATTGCCCAAAATCTCTTGGTCTGCTGAAGAGCTGAGTTCCATCCTACTGGAACTAAGGGGCCAAGCCCAACTCCTGAAAAACCCCACACCATAATCCCCCCCTCCACCAGACTTTACTCTTGGCACAATGCAGACAGAAAAGTAACTTTGTACTAGTAACTGCCAGACCCAGTCATCCATTGGATTTCCAGATGGAGAAATGTGAATTGTCACTCCAGAGCGCATGTCTCCACTGCTCTAGAGTCCAGTGGTGGCGCTTTACACCACTTTATTCAATGCTTTCCATTGCGCTTGGTGATGTAAGGCTTGGATGCAGCTGCTCGGCCATGAAAACCCATTAATTGATGCTCTCTACGCTGTTCTTGAGCTAATCTGAAGGCCACGTGAAGTTTAGAGGTCTGTAGCGACTGACTCTGCAGAAAGTTGGCAACTTCTATGCGCTGTGCACCTCTGCATCCGTCGACCCCACTGTCATTTTACATGGCCTGCCACTTCATGGCTGAGTTGCTATCATTCCTAAATGCTTCCACTTTGTTATAATACCACTGACAGTTGACTGGAATATTTTGTAATGAGAATTTCATGATTAGACGTGTTGCACAGGGGGCATCTTATCACGGTACCACGCTGGAATTCACTGAGCTCCGGAGAGCAACCCATTTTCACAAATGTTTGTAGAAGCAGTCTGCAGGCCTAGGTGCTTGGTTTTATACACCTGTGGCCACGGAAGTGATTGCAACACCTGAATACAAAGATTTGGATGGGTGACTGAATACTTTTGACAATATACTGTATGAGTCAAAATAATTTTTAATCATTTCTAAATACACAGACAAATGACAAAGCACTGTCTACTATCTTTGTGATTAGACAACACACAGAAACTTGAACACATGATTTACACACAAGATTAAAGTGGGATAGAATCTAAACTCTCCATTATACTTCAACACTTAACTAATGCCACAACAGCAAGCTTCTCTGTCGTATTTGTGTACTGAACAAGGCAACCTCCGTACAGCCTCCTAGACAATAGGAGGAGGAATGACCCAAAAAACACTACCTTGCATGAGAATAGCCAATCTGTTTACCAGTATCAGGTACAGTGGTGTTCAAGTGTGGTGTTAATGTTTTTATTACTCAGTGGGTCTCATGGACCAACCACATTACTTTTTTTTTTTTTTTTTTTTTTTAAGTCAATGTAGCCATAACAATTTATGTAAAATACCAGATGTTTAAAATATCAGTGGTCAGCATAGGGTTCTCTTTTAGCAGTTGTACCTGGTCAGCAGCCTGTCCATGTTGTTCAGCCTCACACACATGCACACATACAAACGCATACACAGACACACTAACAGCAGGCCATATAGGAGAACAGAGTGAAGGGACACCGCACCTTCATACTTTAATTTCCTGCGGGTTCACTCCAACACCACGTGTAAGATAAATTTAAACAGTATGAAGTGATTGAACATGCATTATATTATGTCCTTTGCACAAAACTAAGACAGAATGAGGCTTAAATAATAATAAATCGCATATCACACAAGGGTTACACAACTAATGGTACTGATGGTCACTCTGTAGCTTCGAGCACTTCTGTAAGTTCATTCACACAGGAAACCATGTACAACTACATTCTTTCGTCATTAAAACATTACAAAGCTCAAATATACAGCTCTGACAAAGATTAAATGGGTTCGATGAGTTAGATTTGCTAGGAACTAGAACAAGGTGAGGTTTAAAGCTAGTAAGCTACTAATCATCTGTCTATGAAAACAGCAACCTAATTGTCTATTGTGTATGAAACAACTGAATGGTGAAAGATCTTTAATTACAATTGTTTTTTTTTTTTTTTTTTTTGTTAGTTATTTAACTTTTCCAGAACAAATGAGTATAAGCTTTTTTCATTCTTGCTTGCAAAATATAAGGGTGGCACCCAAGTAGGATCACTGAGCCCCCAAAAGTTCAGAAATGGCCCATAACAATACCTTTTACAAAAAGAAGTGGCTTGTGTTCTTTCTAAAGCCATTTTAACTGAACATACTAGCTGTATTTTATGCATCTTAAAATAGTCATTAGGTAAACTATATCCTGAGTTTCTAATGTTAACATTCAGTAGATTGTCATATTGCATATGTTGGTTTAGTCCTTTTTTTGAGCATTAAAACATAATGCAGCTTTTCTATACCCACAGTACTCTGCAAAATGTAGTAACCACCTTTCAGAATAACCATTAAGTACAACTGTTTCTGTACATCCTTCCACTGTCAGAAGACAACTCGGTGCTATGAGTATGAAAGGATGTGGAGCTTTCAAGGAAGTTACTGAGAACAGGAAATGAATAATAAAAAAACTACTGATGTTCTCAGAACAATTGACTGACCATCCAACCACCACCCAGTCCAGCTCTCAACATCACTGAATATTTTTGGGATTATTAAATGCATAAAAATGCAACCAACTTCTAAAACAGAACTTTGGAGGTGTGGAAAAATATCCCTGAAGATTTTTTTGAAATCTCCTAAAAAGAATGGAAGCTATAATAAAAGCAAAGGACAATGAATACTGAAATATTATTGGAATATTGCGTTTAGTTGTCGCTTGCAGTTAAAACAACCACTAAATAAATGTATGGGTGACATTTAAAGTTCTGTATTCACAGCTGGTGGCAGGGTTCTTGCAC
Organism: Pygocentrus nattereri; assembly: GCF_015220715.1. Lineage (NCBI taxonomy): Eukaryota > Metazoa > Chordata > Actinopteri > Characiformes > Serrasalmidae > Pygocentrus > Pygocentrus nattereri. The sequence continues at coordinate 17,848,119 of NC_051211.1, read as the reverse complement.
AATGATATCGACTTAAGTCTGGGGCTGAACTCACAAAAGCTTTCTCATAATTTTTTAAGGTCCTTAAGACAAACGATGAGTTCATAATGTTCTTAAATGCAGGACTCAAAAAAAAGTTCTCAAATATTCTTAAACAGTCTAATTTGTCTTAAGATTTAATATCCTCATTGTTTTTCTTATGTAAGTGACATTGCGTTTTACCCTGTACCATAAAAGACATGATGCATTCTGAATTCGCCACTGGCTTGTGCATGGGGGCATGGACCCTATAAGGAAGTTATCAACCAGGTTGCCAGATAGGTTAAAGTGAAAATACTAAATCATTTACCATGCAAACTTTTTTGAGGGTTGTGGGGTTTTTTTTTTTTTCCCCCATGATCCCTTTGCTAGCCTTAGACTGTTTTTTGCCCCCCCCCCCCTTCTTCTTCAAATGTCCGCATACCACACATAGTCGGAGTAGATTTGAGGTCCAGGTTGAGACTTCCACACATCTTGATTAACACTCTTGAGGATGTTGCTTTCATCACTTATGAGACGCAGCTCCTTCTGATAACTTATCATTATTGCCCTCTGCTTTTGCGACTGTAGATTGAGGCACTAGAGTTTAGACAGTTTGTAGATGTAAATCTGGATGTCTGGCACGTGACATATTCTGTTTTGTCAACGACAAGCTGGGCAACAGATTTAGGATAAAATGCTTTCTTTTAGCCAGGTAGAAGCATTTTAGGCACGGCTGACGTTGGAAGGCTACTTTGCGACTGTTGGCTCAAAACAGGGGAACACAAATACAGTACTGTCTGCATATATATGGACTTGGGAGTTTGTATGGTAAGTCCCATTTTTATTTCTTTGCCAGTTGTTACAACTAGATCCACTTTTTAAAAAGGTTGGATGGTGTAAATAAGACACTTTGGCATGTGATACAGTATAGAGGTCATTTTCTTTCACTAAGCAATGCAATCGATGTGCACATTTAATGCCATATTTGATTGATCTTAGCAGTGACTTGTGCAAACTATTAACTCAAAACTGTTAAAGTATTTTCTAGAGAAACAGCAATGACAGAGTATAGTGTGTGGAATGGGCGCAAGCTTGAGGTGGGAGATCCTGACTCTCTGCCAACTCTTCCAGTGAGCTGTGAGTTAGACTCTATCTAAACATATCATACTAACTGTATATAACTTACTGATGGGGTAAATATTAACCTGTATAGTTTGTTATTGTAGTTGTTGCTATTTATCTCTTACCTTTTTTTCCTGTATTACACTTTTTTTTCTCCCCAAAATAACTGTTTGAGGTTTTACAACCAGTGTGAGTGTATGAAGAATAAGTGGCCAGCTCCACTTTGGTGGAACCATTCTGTTGAAACTAGACTTGTGTGGTTAACATTCCAGACTACATTCCAAAACTCTGAGATCTTAAGGAGATGCAAGAAACCAGTTTGTGCACAAACCAAAGAGCAGTGTTTAAACCTTTTGATCTGAAACAGAACTTATGTTTAAGATAAAATCAGCAAAACTTCTTGTTTCTTTCCTCAATAGCTGAGTCATATGAGCTTTATGAAAATGTGAAACACAATGGTTCATCAAGATCATCATCGTTGCAAGGTAAGTTATGAAGATTACTGTCTTAAGCATTTTATCATGATGGGTTAAATACTTCAAGTCATGAAGGTTTAAACTAGGCCTCTTAAGTGATCTGCTGTTCCCAGAAATGGATGAAAGCTAGCAAGAGCTAGTTAAAACAATATTAATATTGATAACTTGAACCCTGCCATGTCACACCAACATAACCGTAAATTTATTCAGTAATTATCACCGATCATAATAATCAGTCATAATGTTTGATGTCATGAACAGCTTACAGTTGTACACAAGTCTGGGCACCCTGGCCAAATTCCACATCTTGCTGATTTGTGAAGTGGAAAAAAGCATACAAAATATATGCCTTAAACTACATATTCTGCAAACTTTATATTTGATTAACTTAAAAAAATAGAAGAACAAATTGTGGCATGTGCAAAAGTTTGGACAACTAAATCAACAATTGGTCCACTCTTAGTAACAAATCTTTCTTGAAGAATGCTATATTTCTGCAATGTCATTGGGCTGTCTTGCACGCACAGCATGTTTAAGCTCTACCTACTCATTTTGAGACCATTTAAAAAGTTTCAACTTGGGCCTCTTGAAGTATAACGTAGTCTATTTTAGGCTATGTTTTGGATCATTATCCTGTTATAGACGTTTATTGACTGATCATGTCACACTTGTTTCCAGAATTTGCTCATACTTGGTGGAATCCATCTGCCATTCAGTGAAAAGTTTCTTGTGCTGCTGGCTACCACACAACCCCATAAGAGATCTTGTCTCATGCTTAACAGTTGGCAAGGTGTTTTTTCATCAAATGCTCTCCCTTTTCTCTCCAAGTGTATCATTGGTCATTGCCAAAGAGTTCATTTCTCACAAACTTTCTGGACTTTTTCTGATGATATCTTTATGGCATGGTTATATCAATGTTATGCAGCAAAGTTAAAATAAAGTGTTGGCTAAATATCATCTGAACCCTGGGGTACTCATCTCTTGTATGTGTTTTAATCTCAAACTACATCTGGCTATTATCTAGAGTTGAATCAGATGTGTTAAGCAAGAAAATTATACTTTCTTAGGCTGAGACCTTCCAGGACCATAGTTACCACTATGTTGACTATGTAGTTACTATATTGTTAGCCATTAGCATGACGCATTCTTTATCCCCAAACAAGACCTTTATATTGTACTATTGTATGTTGTATTGTGTGTTTTTCAGCTGAGATGGAGGAGTTACGAATCCTGCTGCTCGGTCGAAGAGGAGGAGGAAAGAGCTCTACAGGCAACACTATTCTGGGCTTCCATGCCTTCAACACGGATATGCAGTTGACCCGGGTCACGCAGTTCTGTGAGAAGATGGTTGGGAACATTGATGGGAAACCTGTGGCTGTAATCGACACACCTGGGCTGAACAAGACCAAACGCATGGAGAAGGACGTGATCCGAGAAATCCTGAAATCTGTCTCCCTGTACAAGCCAGGACCCCATGTGTTTCTCCTGGTCCTACCTGTGGGGAACCTCACCAATGAGGACAAGGACATGCACAAGATGATCGAGAACATATTTGGGAAAAGTATCTGGATGTACACTATCGTCATCTTTACGCATGGGGACCGCCTGGAAGGGAAGATGCCAAATGATGTCATTGCTAGCTCCGATAAGGATTTGCGGGATTTTATCCGCAAGTGCAATGGTGGATTTTGGTTCTTCAACAACAAGAACACAGAGAACCGTGAGCAGGTGACAAAACTTCTGGAGAAGATCGAAACTTTAGTGGCCATTAACGGCAGGAGCTGCTACACCTCGGCTCTGTATCCGTCCTCCGAGAAGAAGATACGAGAAAGACAAGAGAAGATCCTGGAAGAAAGACAAGAAGACATTCTGAGGAAAGAAAGAGAGCTGGCAGAGAATTATGAGGATGAGGAAGAGCTGGAGAAAAAAAAGAGAGAGCTGTGGAGGGAGGAAGAAGAGACTGCGAGGAGGCTAGCAGAGAATCAACAAAAACACAAAGTAAACCTGGTGAGGAACCAATCCTTTAGCACCCTTAAACTAGCTGTGATTAGAAAATGATTCAAACAAAACAAAACATTACTGCAACTTTCTTGAAATTCCTTAACCATGACAGACTGCAGCTCAACCCTTGTGTAGGGTTAAGTAAACCAAGCTAAACTTTAAATCCTCCTATGAATGGACATGTTTACTGTTCCCATGATGAGTATTGTGAGAAATGATCTGTTGTCTTCCTAATGTATGACTTCACATATACCACAGTATTGCTCCTGATCAGTTAGAGTCTGATTGTGTAATAGTGTCATGTGAAGTAATTATGTATCTCCGTTAGTTTAATTACACTTAACTGCATAGTTTTAATGTGGCTACTTAACACAGTATTGTGCAAGCATCAGAGATCACCCTTCACTTATTTAACTTTCAGTAAAAATGGACACTGAGTGCATGTCTTACATTTTTAGGATATTTCTGAGGAGATTAGATATAAGATAATCCACTTAAATAAGGAAGGAAAGTTAAAGGGAAATAGTGAGTTTAAAAATGATTTAAAGATATAAATTGGACTCCTAACTACCATACAAAACCTGGTAGACCACCAAAATTGTAATGAGAAATAATCATTCCAATCTTGCTTCAGATTTTCAAAAATATACAGGTGTTTCTATCCATTCTTCCACAGTGAGACGACTCATCTATGGTCTGAAAAGATGTGTAGCTGTCAAAGCCTGAATTACTGAGAAAAGGACATTTTCCACAAGATGGAAGAAAATCTGCAAATCAAACAAAGAAGCTGCTGGTGTTCCAAGAAGAACTGACTGACCACCCCATCACTGAACCCCTGAGTGTGTTTGGAATAATTGGATATCGACAAGTTGATAATGCAACCAACAAATAAGACTGAAATTTAGAGTTGTGAAAAAAAAAATATAAAATATAAATCATATACTTGAGTTGAGTTAAAGTAAAGATACCCAAGGTAAAATATTACTCCAGTAAAAGTAGAAGTCCTTACTTTAGACCCCAACTTGAGTAAAAATACAAAGGTATTTGCCTTCAAATGTACTTAAGTATTGAAAGTAAAAGTACTAAAAGATTAATTATGACTCTGATGTCCTGTTATCATTTTTGTAACAAGACTCGCTTTATGAACTAATTTTAGGTGAAAATCCTCCAGCGACTCTCTTGGTAAACCAGTCTTTTGATAGAACGTCATTAATTAGTGACGCTGACGTCTATTAAAATGATCATAAGCACAAAACACTGAAGGTAAAGTTTCCATCAGGGAGAACCGAGTGGCTCTGAAATCACTTTTTACAAAGTTTCAGTTTAAGATTACTTTGTAACATAGTTACAAGTTGAATAAAAACTTGCTTTAAACTCAGGTTCACAAATAAGTTTTCCTTTATTCTATTGATCTGTAGGTCTCTGTTCATAAACATAAACTACCCGAAACTAATGTTACTATAAAATGAGTGTTTGTATACATTTAGAGAAAAAAGAAACATGCCAGTCACGACTGCATGTGTACTGCTCAAAAAAATAAAGGACACACTCTAACACATTCTAGTTCTGAATGAGTGAAATATTCTACAAAGTTAAATGTGCTGACAATAAAATCACACAATCATCAATGGAAATCAAATTTATTAACCAATGTAGGCCTGGATTTGGAGTCACACACAAAATGAAAGGGTAAAAAAGCACTACAGGCTGATCCAACTTTGATGTGATGTCCTTTAAAACAAGTCAAAATGAGGCTCGGTATTGTGTGTGTGTGTGTGTGTGTGTGTGTGTGTGTGTGTGTGTGTGTGTGTGTGTGTGTGTGTGTCCGTCCTCCACGTGCCTGTATGACCTCGCTACAAGGCCTGCGCATGCCATAGCTTCAATGCCTTCATCTTGCAGTAACTGCTGACGCATTCCAGCCACATGAGGTCTAGCACTGTCCTGCATTAGGAGGAACCCAGGGCCAACCAGCATATGGTCTCACAAGGGGTCTGAGGATCTCATCTCGGTACCTAATGGCAGTCAGGCTACCTCTGGCGAGCACATGGAGGGCTGTGTGGCCCTCCAAAGAAATGCCACCCCACACCATTACTGACCCACTGCCAAACTGGTCATGCTGAAGGATGTTGCAGGCAGCAGATTGTTCTCCATGGCGTCTCCAGACTCTGTCACATGTGCTCAATGTGAACCTGCTTTCATCTGTGAAGAGCACAGGGCGCCAGTCGCGAATTTGCCAATCGTGGTGTTCTCTGGCAAATGCCAAGCGTCCTGCACGGCGTTGGGCTGTGAGCACAACCCCCATCTGTGGGCGTCTGGCCCTCATACCATCCTCATGGAGTTGGTTTCTAACCATTTTTGCAGACACATGCACATTTCTGGCCTGCTGGAGGTCATTTTGCAGGGCTCTGGCAGTGCTCCTCCTGTTCCTCCTTGCACAAAGGCGGAGGTAGCGGTCCTGCTGCTGGGTTGTTGCCCTCCTATGGCCTCCTCCACATCTCCTGGTGTACTGGCCTGTCTCCTGGTAGTGCCTCCAGCCTCTGGACACTATGCTGACGGACACAGCAAACCTTCTTGCCACAGTTTGCATTGATGTGCCATCCTGGATGAGCTGCATTACTTGAGCCACTTGTGTGGGTTATAGAGTCCGTCTCATGCTACCACGTGTGTGAAGGAACCACCAACATTCAAAAGTGACCAAAACATCAGCCAGAAACCAGAAAGGTACTGAGAAGTGGTCTGTGGTCCCCACCTGCAGAACCACTCCATTATTGAGTGTGTCTTGCTAATTGCCAATAATTCCCACCTGTTGTCTATTTCATTTACACAACAGCATGTGAAATTATCAGTGTTGCTTCCTAAGTGGACAGTTTGATTTCACAGAAGTTTGATTTACTTGGAGTTAAATTGTGTTGTTTGTGTTCCCTTTATTTTTTTGAGTGTATTTCTATATTGTGGTCTATTTACACCAAGTTAGATTTGATCATCATTTAAGTAGACATATGTGCTCCCAAATTTTTATGCTTCTGCACTGACGTTGAACCTTGTGCTTGCACTGGGTTGGTATGACCAACAGGTCAAAACAAGCTCAGAACAAAGTGACCACTGTGCCCTGATTGGTGTTCTTGCTTTTGCATTTTTTTTTTTTTTGTTTTGACATATTTTTATACACACAAAAACCAAAAGGAACGACATTTTCTCACAGTGTAGTGCAGTAAAAAGTAAGATATTTGACTTTACTTTCACTCCACTACATCGCAGTCACCCAAAATGGAAATACTTAAGTTAGTTTTTTCGTGTATCTGTACTTAAGTACAGTAACAAATTACATTTACTTAGTTACTGTCCACCACTGGTATTATATTTATTTGTTGAGGCTTCTGTGTATTTTATTTTATGTTCTTGTTAAACATGTTTTTGCTTCTTTTCTGATCTCTGAGAAATTACTGTTCTTGAAAGCAGTTTTAATTGGAGACAAACTAAATAGAAGGGTGGTCTCTGACTTTACAGTAATGTGCAAGACAGATGTTCTGTTCACAAGTCTTTTGTCCTCAACTAATGATTCAACCAAAAACACTCCATTTGTAAGTAATGGAAGCTGGGATCCACCAATTAGCATGACATTATTAACATAATGCTGAGTGGTTGTTTTAGCCTATCACTGTCTGTTAGAAATATTGAAATTAAAACGGTCATCTGAACTTAAATAAGAAATTATTATTACTACAGCATACTGTGCTATAAGTTAGATTAATAGGTGAATGGACCTGTTTAATTATATATATTTTTTGTGGGTAATATTTATTCAAAGTGATTCTAGACTGTGGAAAGTATGATCTCTGTAGACCTCTGTATATAAAAACTTAGAAGTTTCTTTTGGCCCTGTTCATTGTCTAGCACAAGAACTCTTGAGCATGTTAAATGAATGGTGTACATGTAGGCTTTAATCAGTGTTCAGGAAGCTAGAACGAAATGCGAATTTATGTAATGGTCCTGCTTCTGTTGCTCTGTTTGTTCTGCTTTTTAATTAAACCCAGCATGTTTGTCATTCAGTCCCTTTTATACGTATAGTACTGTGCAGATATCTTAGACACCTAACCATGTTACTTAAAGCCATTTGTCTTGACAGCAAGTGTGTTTCTACTTATAAATCACTATATGTGATGAGAGTAAATGCAAATAAACATAAATACACTAAAAAGTTAAGTTTGGTTATAATGTTTCATATTCTTACTGCCCCTAGCCATCACATGGATTTGTATAATTTCATCACCAACACCCTGGATTTGACTTAAAGGTGCAGTGTGCAAGATTTAGTGGCATCTAGCAGATACCACTGAAGAGATGGTCAACATTTTGCTCAGATTGCAACCAAATAAATACTCCTCCCTCACCCCTCCCTTTCCAAACATGTAAAACCCTCTGTGTCGTCTCCTGTCCTGATTTCAATTTGCTTCTCCATGTTTTCTTTCATAGCAAGAATTTGAAATCTCTTGCTTCTTCTTGTGCTAAATAATAAATATGATCTTCCTTTTGTCCAAATTTAGGTTTTCAAACTTCTCACAACACAAAATGATCAGTCTGCACTGGCAGATTCTTCTTCTTCTTTCTATGTTTTCAAACTGGTGCAATAGCACCACTAAATTTGAGCTGAAGCTTCAGCATAAAAACATGAAAGGCACTTTTTAGAGTCGGTGTTTAGTTTGTGTGTTCTAGGCTACTGTAGAAACATGCTGGCCTCTGTTGGAAGAGGAGCTGCTCCATATGTAAATATAGGGCTCATCCTAAGCTACCAAAAATATGATTCGTAGTTACAGGTCATTATAAAATAAAGGCAATATGGTTTTGTATACTGTATTCCATTTCCACTAATAGATCCCCCTATATCATACACGCTGCAGCTTTAATGAGGGGTTGTTTAGACATAGAGTACCGAATGATCACAGATAATACAAGGAGAAGTTTGTGTAATATTGGTTTTCTGATCAATTAAATGCTTGCTGACCAAATAGCTTTACAAATCCAGTTTTCGCTGGTGTCTTTTGCACAGTACTGTATCTATGCTGCTAAAAAAATAGTATTACTGTTTTTGTGCATCTAGTTCTAGCACTTCTACTTGTCACAACTAGACCAAAGTGCACCAAAGTACAAAGGACCTGGATTACTTATGGGTGGTTTGGTCAAACCTTAGAGGAAGATGTTTGCTATGGCAAGCTTTTTGCTGTTTTACCAACACTTTGAGCTCTATTAAGCAAATATGCGGTATAAATGAACAATATAAACTGCATGAATACCTTGTAGTACCTGGTCTGGCCACTAAAAGATAAGAAAAGTAGATTCAGGCACAACATATTCTTTATAGGCCACAGAGAGCAAACTGCTGTTTGGAGTGGCATGCAGTCCAACCGGAAATGTCTAAGTTACAGTATTTCTCTGTACAGAAAACTACTTGACACTCCCCCTCACACACACACACAGTGCAGAGGGCACCAAATATGAACTGCTCTGTCTTTTAAAATCACATTGCCAATGTTTTCTGTTCAAGCTCTCAATACAACTTAGCCAAGTAACCAAGAGCTCTACCACTATTTCCATATGAAAAATAAATATCTTGTCAGTGTATTTCAAAATATAAAAAAAAGACATGTTTGGGTGTCCCTGATCAAATTATATGTTTTGTTGGTTTTATAAGTGAAAATAAGATGACTCAAGCTTTGCAGAGGATTGTAATGCACAAATACTGTCTATTTGTTGAAGTTACTATACTGGGGAAGAACAAGATAAAATGTGCCCTATGCAAAAGTTATTGCACATTTTATAGTTCCCCCCCGCCCATATGTCAAACTCAGCAAAGAAACTGTAATTGTGCGGTAAAATTTGCTGAAATTCCCACAACTTCCTTATAGAACATGTGTATACATTTGAAGAAGGCCATTCAAACTTTTGCATATGACTGTAAAATGCCGCTCATCATATGAATTTTTGTATGGGTCAGAGACAGAACATCTGGTCAAAAGAATTCAGGTTCTTCATCTGTAACCTGTAAATCTGCAATAGGATTAGCAATATTTAATGCAGTATGTTTCCCAGTTGGTGATTGATTACTCAGTGACTGTGTATTTTATTTTCAATTAAAACTGGGAAGATTGCTTGCAATGCTGTTGTATCTTGAAATAAATGCTTATAGAATCTCCTTCTTCTTTCGGCTGCTCCCTTTAGGGGTTGCCACAGCGGATCATCTGCCTCCATCTTGGCCTATCCACTGCCTCCTCTATTTTTACACCAACCATCTCCATGTCCACCTTCACTACATCCATAAAACTTCTCTGAGGTCTACCTCTTCTCCTTCTACCCGGCAGCTCCATCTCCAAAATTCTTTGACCAATATATCCGCTATTCCTCCATAACACATGTCCAAACCATCTCAACCTGGCCTCTCTGGCTTTATCTCCAAACGCTCCACCCTGTAAACCTTCCCTTTCACTCTTGCTGCTATCCTTCTGTCACACATCAGCCCTGACACCTGTCTCCACCCACTCCATCCTGCCTGCACCCTCTTCTTCACCTCTTTTCTACACTGTCCATTGCTCTGGATGGTTGACCCAAGATATTTGAAGTCATCCACCTTTACGACCTCTACTCCTTGCATCTTCACCTTTCCACCTGCCTCCCTCTCATTCACACGCATGTATTCCGTCTTGTCTCTACTGACCTTCATTCCTCTCCTCTCCAGTGCAAACCTCCACCTCTCCAGATTCTCTTCCACCTGCTCTCTACTCTCACCACAGATTACAATGTCATCTGCAAACATCATGGTCCATGGAGCCTCCTGCCCGACCTCATCTGTTGCCTGACCTGATCTGGCTCAAAGCTGATCCCTGATGTAACCCTACCTTCACCTTGAAACCATTTGTCACTCCAACTGCACACCTCACCACTGTCTCACTATCGTCATACATGTCCTGCACCACCCTAACATACTTTTCAGCTACACCTGACTTCCTCATACAGTACCACAGTTCTTCTCTTGGCATCCTATCATATGCCTTCTCTAGATCCACAAAGACACAATGTAGCTCCTTCTGACCTTCTCTGTACTTCTCTACCAACACTCTCAATGCAAAAATTGCATCTGTGGTACTCTTTCTGGGCATGAAACCAAACTGCTGCTCACTGATCTGAACCTCTCACCTTAGCCTTGCTTCAACAACTCTTTCCCATACCTTCATGGTGTGGCTCATCAACTTTATACCTCTGTAGTTACTGCAGCTCTGCACATCACCCTTGTTCTTAAAAATGGGTACAAATACACTACCTCTCCACTCATCAGCCATCCTCTCACTCTCCAGGATTTTGTTAAATAACCTGGTTAAAAAGTCCACTGCCTTCTCTCCTAAACATCTCCATACCTCCACAGGTATGTCATCTGGACCAACTGCCTTTCCATTCTTCATCCTTTTTAAAGCTGCCTCACTTCCACCTTACCCATTCTCTGCACTTCCTGATCCACTATCTCTCCCCCCGTTGTCCTCCTCTCTCTCTCATTTTCCTCATTCATTAGTTCTTCAAAGTACTCCTTCCATCTACTCAACACTCTCTGTTTACTCACTAGTACATTTCCCTCTCTATCCTTTATCAGCCTAACCTGCTGTACATCCTTTCCAGCTCTATCTCTCTGTTTAGCCAAACGATACAAGTCCTTTACTCCTTCTTTACTGTCCAGCTTCTCACACAGCTCATCATAAGTCTGAGCCTTTGCCTTTGCCACCATTCTTGTCGCTATGCGACTAGCCTCACAGTACTCTTTTTCTTAGCTGCCTTCTTCTTCTGAATGCTCTCCTGGACTTCCTCATTCCACCACCAAATTTCCTTGTCTTCTTTCCTCTGACCAGACGAAACACATTCTTGCCAGTTTCTCTCACCACCTTAGCTGTAGTTTCCCAGTCCTCAGGTAGCTCCTCACTGCCCCCAAGGGCCTGTTGCAATTTTTCCCTGAACTCCCTGCAACCATCCTCCTCCTTCAGCTTCCACCATCTAATCTTTGGCTCTGTCTTCACTCTCTTCCTCTTCTTTGTTTCTAATCTCATTCTACAGACAACCACCCTATGTTGCCTTGCTACACTTTCCCCTGGTACCACTTTACAATCTCCAATCTCCTTTAGGTGGCATCTCCTGCTAAGGATATAATCCACCTGTGTGCACCTCCCTCCACTCTTGTATGTCATCGTGTGTTCTTCTCTCTTCTGAAAATACAAGTTCACCACAGCCATTTCCATTCTCTTTGCAAAATCTACAACCATCTGACCTTCCACATTTCTGTCTTTCACATCATACATACACAGCACCTCTTCATCCCCTCAGTTCCCTTGACCAACAAGTCCATTGAAGTCTGCACCAATCACTAATCTCTCCTCTCTAGGGACACCATCTACAACTTCCATCTTACTCCAAAATTCCTGTTTCTCCTCTACCCGACAACCAACCTGTGCTGCATATGAACTGACCACATTCAAAATTACACCATCAACCTCCAACTTCAGGCTCATGATCCTGTCTGACACTCTCTTTACATCCAGAACTCTTTTCCCAAGCTGTTCATTTAGGATTATCCCTACTCCATTTCTCTTCCTCTCTACACCATGACAGAACAGTTTGAATCCACCTCCAATGTTCCTGGCCTTGCTTCCTTTCCATGTGGTCTCCTGGACACACAGAATATCTACTTTCCTTCTCTCCATCATGTCTGCAAGCTCTCTGCCTTTACCAGTCATTGTCCCTATGTTCAGAGTCCCTACTCTAACCTTCACACTCCTGCCTTTCCTTCTCTTTCGCTGCCTTCTAACCCGCCTTCCTCCTCTTTGATGTTCTTCGACCTACAGTAGTCCAATTTCCACCGGCACCCTGTTGGTCAACAGCACCGGAGGCGGTCGTTGTTAACCCGGGCCTCAACCGATCCGGTATGGCAATCGTATTTGTGATCCGCATGATGAGTTTTGGCACAAGTTTTACGTCGGATGCCCTTCCTGATGCAACCCTCACCTTTTATCTGGGCTTGGGATCAGCACCAGGAGTACACAAAGTACACCCATAATGGCTGGTTTGAAATTAATGATTATAGAATAAAGTTGTTAAAAGTACTGGTCTATAAGCACATGAGTATTGGCACATTTAAAGAGCCCATATTTTGGAGGGGTGGGGGGGGGGGGCAGGGGGGAATAAAGGAAGGGTGTTAAATCTTAGCTTTGACACTGAACAGACAATTAATTTGAAGCATAAGATTTTTTACCCTTTTTGCTTTTCTTTTTAGTGCTGCGTGAATGCCACAACCTTGATTTACCAAGAGGATCATGAATTAGAGGGAAAACAGTAGAATTGGTTGCTACCCTGGTGAAAAAAATGTGTTGGTCACAGTTGATTACCACACTGTGTGAAATCTGATACATGTCAGTTTTAGTATTTCTTACTGCTATTTTGCTGAATTAAGATTTGATTATTGCTGCATAACCTGAACACAGGGCCAAAACATCCTTTTAACTCCCTAAACCCTTACCAGTTACTATTACCAGTAATGTCAGATGCAGTTTATGGAGAGCCTGGCCACTTTCTATTTCTCCTGTTATATTAAAAGCATGACTGTAAAACACCAGAAATGAGGATGAATGAAACTAAAAGCCTAAAAACCTAAAGTAAAATAGTTTCTAACCAGGACATTCTTTTAATTTTGAAAAGTAGAAACATGCATTTCACTAAAAGAAATGTAAACGTGAAAAAAAACATAGCTGTATATTTCTATTTTTCTACTTCAACAGGCTTTGGAATAGAACATTAGCATTACTGCTACTGCGTACTGATTGGCTGGCAAGCTGATTAGTTGATGTCCTATGACCTGAGTTCAAATGTGTTCAAAAAATAACAGCAGTTCAAATGTTTTAACTTGTTATGTGTTCAGAACATTACTGCATTTGTCTGTATAAAAATTATTAATTTTTTAAATTATTAAACTATGATTTTGCATAAATGCTTCAGATGAGCCCATTCATTGTGGACTTGCTCGGGAGTGCCCTCTAGTGTTTGACAAACCCAAGAGACATTACTGAGTGGCAGTTCTACTGTCCACACAGTTTAGTTGGATTGCCAGTAGTCTAGTTGTCTTTTATCAGTCAATCAGCCACAGTTCCGCTAGCCATTTTTCATTTTGAGAAACGGTAACTTTCGCCCCACCATTTTTGGAGGTATGAAGCTTCCTGCCCTACTGTGTATTATTTGTGTGTTACTGTTTTGATTATGGATTCATTCTAACACAACTATTAATATTATTAAGTTGAAATGAATGATCATGTGAAAATAAATGGTCTGGGCGTTGGTGTGGGTGTGTAACTTTAGGGCTTATAGCACAAAAGAAAACAACCTAAAAAATTTACCAAGATGCATTTATTTTCATTTGGCTAAAAGAGAATGAAAGTATATTTATCTAACCTGGAAATCTTTTGTAGCATACCACTGAACAATGTTCCTGATGACTACAAAAAGGTATTTAAATAATTTTATTTAAAAGCTGTAGAGCACAACATGAGAGCAGATCAACATACGCATACATGCTTATACTTTGAGACAACACATCATATACCCATAGAGGAGACCAATGGATAACTCCCATCAGTTTTAGCGATCAGAAGAGGTGATTTCATTGCTGCAGATGTCTACCACTCTCCTAAGCTAAGGGAAGTTGGAAATTTTGGGTAAAACGAACAGAATATGGAAACAATCTGTTTAAAATGTATTGGTCCATTTTGGACATGTGATGTTTATCAATGGGCATCTAAAATCTGTGTCTAAAAGTCAGTTCGTTGGTGACCTGTTTACAGCATTCAGGTGCGACCAAACATCTGTTTCTAAAAGTCAGTTTGTCAGGAATTAGTTTCTGATCTGTCTATTTTGGGAGCCCAATATTTTTTCAAAATGCTTTTTCTGATGCTCAAACCATATATTTAGCCTGTAGCTGCACTAATATCACCACACTGTTAAAAAAAAATGGGGCAGTAGTAAAGAAGGGTTGGAGGTTAGAGAACCAGCCCTGTGACTGGAAGGTCACTGGTTCGATCACCTAAGCTGACAGTGCATGACTGAAGTACTCTTAAGCAATCACCTAAATCCCCACTGCTCCTGCGCTGTGGATAGGTCTTTTTTTTTTTTTTTTTTTTGAAAAAAACTTTCTATACCACTAAAAAGTGTTCTTCTAATGTTACAAGCCTGACATTGTAACAGTAACAAAACCCTTTTTAGAGCTATGGAATCAATGATCTGCCAATGCATTTTCATTTAAGTGCCTGTTTAAACGTTTTTTTTTTTTTTAAATATTTCTCATTGAATTCAAACTGTCAAATTGTGTTACACAAAGATTTACTGGAAATCACATTCTCATGTCCATCTCAAGTACTTTGAAGCAGATTTCTTTCTGGTTGTGCCAACAGTGTGAGGTAATTGTACACACTACACAATCCTTCTCCTGTAATGTTGCTGATTTGGAGATACAAGATTTTTTTCTGACAACAGTGTTATTTAACCTTCATCATCAACTCATCATCTCATAAACACGTAGAAAGTTTTGTCCTGCCGCCTAATGCTTATCATTTCAGACACAGATCTGTGTACATTCACCATCTTTATTCAAAATCAGAATCAGGCTTTATTGCGAAAGTTTGTTTAGCTCAAAAAACTCATTATATGTCACACATATTACATGTTTGTATAAATATTTTTGGACTAATATATCTGCTTTAGTAAATAGGAGCCTTAATTAATCACAAAGGCTTTAACGTAGCTTCTTGACAGATCAATTTAGGTGTAGCACCTCTTCCATCCATCAGGTGGCAGCAAACTCACATCACCAACTGACTCTGAAGCCTGTTGAAACTCTCACTCCAAAATCACCCCACCTTAATACAGCACTTTAATCTCATAGTGTATATGAGTGTTTAGTCAGGATGTTTATAGACTAATGCCTTATTTTCTAGTCTAAAGAGGCATTTAGTGAAGTTGTTTTATGGACTAATATCCCATTTTTCAGTGTAATGGAGCATTTATCCAGGTTACATACCAGTACCTCATATTTGGTGTTTATTGAGATTGTTCATGGAGTAATATCTTCTATTTAAAAACAGTAGTATACCAGCAAATATGGGAATTATTTATGTTTGAATGCAATATTTGATGCTACACCATGAGTTGAAAGTGGCTTTACAAATGAAAAAAATTATGTGTGTTTGTATAATGTGAATTCATAAGAGTTCTGTTAGAGAACTTGTAGCAGAGCTGGTTTATGAGGAGCCTGGCCACATCCCCCCATTATATCAAAACCAGGACTGCTAATCAGCAGAGGGTGCCTGTGAGTGAGTCCTCAAAGAATGGGAGTGAATGGAGTTTCTAGTCACTCGCCCAGAATGTTTCTTTAATTTTAGAAAGTAGAAGGATGTATTTCACAAAAAATAAATAAATAAAATAAATAAATAAATAAAATCAAAGAAACCTTGCCTGTATATTTCCTTTTTTTTTTTTTTTTTACAGCAAACGGTTTCAGACAGCAGGAGGTGGGCTTTACTGGGTGCGTAGCAGCACATGGGCTGTTCACGCTCATGGACACGCATGAGGTGCCGTTTTAAATGCCTATAACGAGTTTAAAAGCTCTTAAAAACATAACAGCGGTGTTAAAATGTTTTATGCTGTTCTGTGTTCAGGAAATGATTGTATATTTCAAGCATTTATGAACTATGATTTTGCTGAAATGCTCCATATTAACCCATTAATTTTCTCAAACAGGCTCTGGTTTTCTGACTTGTAGTTAATGCTAAACTTTTAGAGGTTTAATTTTTCTACAATACATTTACATTTACAGCATTTAGCAGATGCTCTTATCCAGAGCAACATACAAGAAGTGCTTTGTCTATTTAGCAAAAGCATATTTGCTAGTTACCAATAGGTTAGAGAGAAAACCAGTCCTGAGCTCAGATACTGCTAGAAATAAAAAGTCACTGTTGATACCCAGAGAAAAGGGAACAGAGTTGAACAGAGAATAGGGCAATACAATAGAATACAACGCATAAGTGCAGTACAATTCATGACAATCAATACTTAATTCAATGCTAATTTAAGTGCTGTGTAAAGAGATGGGTCTTGAGTCTGCATTTGAAGACAGCCAGTGGGAGTTTGTTCCACCACTTGGGTGCCAGTATGGAGAACATATATATCTCAGACATCAGCTCATAATGAATAATATCAACTGGCTCATTATGTCAAAAATATCTGTTGAACTCACACCACATACAAAACTTGTATTTCCTTCTTATAACATTACAGAAATGATTGGCATTCTGTACATATGGCACAAACATCCAGCAACATGGCACGTTAACGTTTGGCTGCTGCTCCAAAAACTCAATTTTTCATCCATAACTCAGCTAGAGGATTACATTTAATGTACCTCTCTGTTGAAAAAAACATCATAGAACCCGTTAAAAGTGTTCCTAGTGGTTTTCGGTATTGGCTAATGGTATGTGTTTTCCTGATTGGTTGATATCACAGTGTAAAGGATTCAAATAACTTAATCAGGTGTTCTGGGACTGAGTCAATGTGTTCGTTTCCTAATTGTCTCCAACCATCAAGCCAACATAGGTTGTATACAGATCTAAAGGCTCTTCAGCATGGCTTTCATGAGTAGCCTTTTTTCTTCCTGTGAATAAACTCAACATGTTTTATTGTTGTGGTTTTATTTTGAAAGTTTCCATTATTACTTATGACAATGTTAATCTATATTCAATGTAACCCTTGTTGCTCAGCAGTTTGTGGTTTGCTGTCCACCCCCACTCCAAAACCGTATTGTGTCAGAGCAGCACTGATGTTGACAGGCTGAAAGTGTGGGTCTGCAGTCTGACCCTTAGATTGACAGGCAGATTGCTCATGACTGATGTAACATCCACCCCCCCCCCCCCCCCACCCACCCACCCCCACAGTTGCCATTAAATGCTGCTTGTTTTGGTGGCATCTCAGATCTTGCACTGCAATTGATGGAAATGTGTACAATTTACAAAACAACGTAAACCTGATTTGTGTGGCAGTTCTACAACGTTAAGGAAGCCATAGTTGTTCCATTTCCCCATGTGTCCTAATCCTTAAAACTGTTCCTATTGAGTTGCATAATCTATTCTTTTGGAAGCCAATCTTGTAAATAACTGGCCCTCTACTCAGGTAGAAGGAAGAGGGGCAAAGTCATGATAAAACCCTATAGAGAATCTCATAACGTGGCTTCAAACAGCTGAAGCTTTGCAAAAGCTATCAGTGCCAAGCCGATGAATTTGGGCTCTCTAAAAAGTTGTGTGCAAGTTTACCCACAAGATTAATATTTAAAAGGAATCGAGGGGAAGCCCACCCACACCAGATTATGGTATTTAATGTTAGCAAGGCAACTAAAAGCTTAGCCTTTGCCATATTGCAAATGGTGCAGAACCAAGTTACTTGTTCACTGCCAACAACCCTTCATGGAGCAGGATCTTGTTGCACAATTTATGTAACTCCAAGCAAGCTCAACCAATAGTATCAAGGACTCATGACTGAAAAAATAAATAAAAAATCCCAAGTACCCCAGCACACCAACTGTATGAAGCACAAGTTAGTGTTGCATTTGTCTTGTTGCAGACTATCCTCAAACAACTGATCTTCACAGCAACTTTATTTCTCCTCAGTTTAATTTACATTCCTCTGCCAAACAGGGGCTTTCTCTCCAACTCTGACGGAGCCAACAGGGACCTTCTCTCCAACTCTGACAGGGCCAACAGGGACCTTCTCTCCAACTCTGACAGGGCCAACAGGGACCTTTCCTCCCCACTGCTGACCTGAAATATGATCAAGTAAAACCCATTTAGTTACAAGCTGCAGTCACTCCTGGACCTGTAACATGAGATTTGAAGTGCAAGTCTAGGATCTTCTCCCAATTGGGTCAATGTAACTGATCCTAAAGCAACACTTCCTTCAAGAAAGTCCAGTTGATCCCAGTCCAAATTAAGAGACCCAGGGAAACTGACATACCTGCCCCAGGAGATTTACTTCCTCCATCCCTTAAGCCACAGCTCATGTCACAACAGCCACAGACCCAGTCATTGTCATCTGCTGCCGTCCACCTGAAGAACAGCAGTTAAATCTTGGTCAGCTCGCCTCATCTACTGTACAAGCTTAGCATTTCCTCCTTCTCCAAACTGACCTGTTAGCCGTGAAGGAGCAAGCCTTGTGCATGGCATCAGTGGGAGCAGGAGCAGAAGTGGGTGTAGCCTTCAAGAAGCATGTGAGGTAGATCTGCACAAAAGCAAAAGCCATAAGCCCACAAGAAACTGCAGTAATGACAGAGCAAGCAGTTTTACTTACCAATTCACTTCTCTGCTGCTGAAACTCAAAGGCTTCCAGCTGAAACTGGAGCTTATCCGCCTGAACTCGAGGCAAAAAGTGAGACCTGGAGCCTGTAAGCTTAGCATCTATCAGGCACCTAGAAACAAGACCAGGATTAGACTTCAGGGAAGCAGGAATGAGTAGAGTCAAGGAGGCTTGCTTACCCATAATTCTCAATAAACATGTATCTAGGAACAGCATTTGCATCAGGCGCTGCAGTAGCCACACAGCTGTCCACAAAAATCCTTAGAGGCACGTGGTTGTAATGCATCACGGAGGCTTCAATGTTTATGAAGTCACCCAGGAAATACTGGTTGGATGGCCTCTCATACTGCCAGTCATCTGAGAAGAGACACAATCAGCCCATTGCAGGAACACTTTAGGAAGCCTTAAGCTACTTGAACACAACCATGTTACAAACCAGTCATGAGCCTGAGAGAGAAGACCAGACGTTGCTCAGCAGTCACAGTAGAAGCATAAGGGATCCAGGCAGGCAAGAGGGCATTGCTGCTCACATTATGCAGTCTGCAAGACAATGATTGTCAATTCTACCAGTATCCACAATGCAGGACTCCAACCATGCATTTTTAAGTTCTCTTGGAACAAGAGTTTTACGCTTTGTAAAAGTCAAGTTAACAACTTCCTGTCTTCCTGCAAGATTATTGGTCTGTTGAGCCTGAAGACAACAGGAAGAGCCACTGCAATTTGCAAACTAAGCACAAGTGATGGGCAGAGAGACGAGGTTATTGCAACTTAAACTGTCAACAGATGATGCAGCTCACCATCAATAAACTTCAACCTCTAAAAGCTGGATATTTGTCTGAATTTATACACATGGTTTTCATTCCCTTGTACAGAGAACATGGAAATTAAGTTCACCCATGTGAATATTTACTTGAATGTATAAACAGAGACAAACACCTAGCTACTCAGTGGCTAGAACACTGGAGGCAAACTGGTCCATACCGTGGATAGCGGCACTCAATACCAACCATAGCACCATCGGTCCTCACAATTGGCAGCCTAGCCAATGGTTCAGGGGCATACTGAAGGATGAAGCTGTAGACCAGCTCATCTGCAGTTGTCTGGAAGACAAAGCATGATTTAGTAGTGTTACAGACAGCACTAGAGAAATCAAGCAGGCCAGGCCTGGAGAAGCTGTAGTTCACCTACAGCTAGACTCACCGTTAGCACACTATTGCACAGCTGCAGCTCTGCTTCAAAGATGAGAACCTGAGCAGCAGAATCTTCTCCCGTTACTGCACAGCCTCCAAGACTGAGACCTGAGGGATTTATTAGCTCTCCAGTTCCAAACAAATCCTTCTTAACCTCCACATACACAGAGTTCTCTCCACAATCAGCTGCAACACTCACAGCAGAAACAGGCTGACGTGGCTCAAAATGGACTACTGGCTGCTTGGGCTTCTCTGGAGCTTGGGGAAAACGCCAGGTCAGTTTCTTCACTGGACCCTGCATCACCTGTTTCAACTGAACACTCAGTGGATCTTCAGGATTCACAAGCACTCCTGAGACAGGATCGCGAACAGGCCACTGTACCCCTGCCTGCTGCACTGGTCTCTCCTGAGGCTGACCAGGACTAGTTCCCCTCCATTTTGGGAATTGTGCACCACAACTGCCAAGGAGCACAAGTAGTAGAAGCCCAAGACCTACTGGCTTCAGCTCCATGGCAAAAGAAGGATTGCTGTTCTTCCATTGTTGTGGCTTTTATTTAGGCTTTTATTTAACTCCACCCCATTCTCAATGTCTATGAAACCACAGGTGAGACCAATTTAGGCTTCAAATTTGTCATTACACGGAGAAACGAATCATTGTGTTGGTTCATGAGGCTGAGGGTGCCCAATCTTATCCTCAAAGAGCAGGTTTGGCTCCAGGTTTTCACTGCAACAAAGCAGGAGCACAGGATCTCTGAAGACTGACTAGTTGATTAAGCAGGTAGAATCTGGTGTGCTGTGCATGTTTGGAATGAAAACCTGCAGCCACATCGACTCTTTGCCGATAAGATTGCACATTCATGATTTATATGACTTTTCCATTAAACCCCCACGCCAGTGATAGGTCTGCCATCCTGAACAGACCATTCAGTTACAGAGTTTAAGTGGTAACTAAACTTCATTTTATAGTCTAAGTGTACTGTTATGCTGAATGATTGTGTTGAGTTATACTCCTGTAAAAACATTCCATCGCGTGAGAAGCCGATCAGGATGTGACATGACTGACCTCTGCCAGTCCCCAGTGAACAGCAGGAAGACTGGGACCAGTTATATACCGCTTATCCTTCACTGTAAAAAGTGGGACTGGGGTTAATTGACATTAACTAAATAACTAATAGTAATCTCTACATAATAAAAAGACTATGGTCAGTTAGAAATCAAACTGAGCTGAATCCAATACATTTGAATGTTTTATTAATTGCATTTTGTGCAGTTTTGGTTGAATGAAATGGGCTGTGATACATTGAGTAGAATTTACTTATGTTTTATGAGGAACAACGACGATAATAATTTATTGGTTTATTTGATGTAGTAGCAGCTTTACAATCAGATATTTTTTCAAACCTAATTCTGTAATTTGTGAATGATGAACTCTTCATATGTCAAAATGACAATAAGCATCACTTGCTAACAGTTACGTTAGCTAACGCTAGCTAGATAGCTAACTAGCTCGCTAGCCAGTCACCTCTTTTATATGACTGCTCTCACAAAATATGAGAGGCACCTTTTTAGCTAAATTATTATTTTAAAGTTAAAACAGTATCGAATTTATGGTGTAATAAACTAGTGTGTATAACGTTACTTGCTAGAGTTGCTAGTTAGCTAAATAACCTAGCTAGCTTAGCTACGTATGTGTGAGCTTAAGCTAAGTTGATAGCTCTTCTGGATGACCAGTTCACTCCGGCTGACCTGTGCTGACCATGATGGGCTCAGATCTGAACAGGAGATGTCGAGAGACTAACTGGTGTTTGAATGACAGAAAAGGAGAAACTAGCTAAGCTAGCTTACCTAGCTAACTATGGTCTGTGATGTGTGGGGCTGTTAGCTTGGTGGCCAGGAGGTCAACGGGCTTACACACCACAGAGCACGTTTGATGCTTTTCTCACAGGAGTTTAGAGGATAGACACAGAAATCTGAGGGAGAGATGTCGAGTGACCGGTACAGTTAAAGCATTAGTTTAATAAGGTCAACTGAGCTTCTATTTGGTAACTACCCTAGCTGGCAAGTGATTTTACATGCTAACAGTCCAACATCACACTAAAGTTTGTGAAATCTGTTCTTTCTTCTCCTGATGTCCCCTTTTTCAGGCTTAACCAGATCTACGTACACGTTTCCTACATCTACCACCAGCATCTCTCAGGCATGGAAGCAGCTTTTATTTACCTCTCTTTCTCTGGCATGTTGCTGGTTTGTTTACGCTCATGTTTCTACATTTGTAATCGTGTAAGATGAATATGTCGGTCTTTAATTGAAGTCAGTGTTTTAAACTTAATAGTTATTAGTGTGTCTGTGTTTCTCATGACTGACTGTAATAACCTTTGAGAAAGAACAGTTTTCGTGATGTTTTTAAATGTTCTCTCATGGAGGGTGCTTGTTGACTGAATACCTTTTCACGGGTAATATATAACCAAGAGTATTTCTGCTTTTACTCAAATTACCAACACCTCTCTTACACAACAACTAAGAAACCGTGTATTTTCAAGTATATGTAACTACAGGCCGGAGAACCAGTGGGTGTCAATCATTTCTTGCAATCGGCCAATCATAACACAATGATGCGCTGTCAATCAAAACTTGCACTGGCCAATCGCAAGTGTGAATTACACGTCTCTCATTTTGTGCATCAGCCAATGGTTGGAAGGAAAGTGCCAAAAGGCGTTATATACTGTTCAGGCACGCAGAAGTGGGAAGATAGACACTGGTTCCTAATGGAAACTTCAGTGTTCTGTGCTTGTGATAATTTTAGGTCTCTGGTCTGCAGCAATTCTCCTTCTCACAAAATTGGGTGTTAAACTAATCCAGCAACATGGCACGATAACGTTTGGCTGCTGCTCCAAAAACTAAATTTTTCATCCATAACTCAGCTAGAGGATTACATTTAATGTACCTCTCTGTTGAAAAAACATAGAACCCGTTAAAAGTGTCTGTTGGTTCCTAGTGGTTTTCGGTATTGGCTAATGGTATTCTGTGTTTTCCTGATTGGTTGATATCACAGTGTAAAGGATTCAAATAACTTAATCAGGTGTTCTGGGACTGAGTCAATGTGTTCGTTTCCTAATTGTCTCCAACCATCAAGCCAACATAGGTTGTATAGGGATCTAACGGGTCTTCAGCATGGCTTTTATAGGAGCCTAAATGTAGCCTAGAACTTGGAACTAATTTTTGGAAAGGAATCTGTTTTCAACCTGTCTTTCAAGCAGTAAACTGTTCAACTTTCAACCAAGTGGTTCTGTGGAATTTTTGTCGTATTCTTCCCTATTTTTTTTTTTTAAACCAAAGGGAGAGTGGTAGAGCGTCAAGCTAAGGCTCATTACTACATGGAAGCTACATCTTTAGTCAAAAAACTGGCTGTACATGGATAAAAGGACTTGGAAATTGCTTGAATCAAGATTTGAAGGAAGGAAACTGGAGATGGAAAAGATAGCAAGTTGTAAGTAATTTTCTTTGCTTTGCTATTGCAAGCTAACTGAAGCTAATTCTGGAGTACTCTGTAATCTTTACTACTTAAGTGAAAATTTGCACTAGCCATGGATGAACAAGCAGAAAGTGGAAAACGGGTAGTAAAAATGACAGAGAAGGCTGTAGAAGAGCACAAGTATAGACAAGTTCAGGCACGCAAAGGCAAGCTGTCTCAAATTACTAGTATGGTGAAGCAAATTGAGCAATTAATGGAAGATGATGCAAGTGCTGACATTGTTAAAAACAAAATGCGAATTGACTTTCATCGTTTGCACCAAGAATTCTTGGAATTAAATTCTGGTTTGCAGCAATACATTACAAAGGATGAATTTTTGGATGATCAAAGAGATTGGTTCGACTCCAAAAATAAATCATTAAATGACTTCTTCTGGAAATGTGAGGAATGGATGAAAGGAGTCATGAAACACTCAGAGCAGGCTGAAGAACATGATAGACAAATAACTCCCAAGGATAGTAGGTCTACATCTTCAAAATCGATCACTAAAGAGACAAGTAGATCGGGATCATGATGTGGAAGCTTGTTGTCCTCATCTTCTTCAGTCAGAATAAAGGCAGAGATGGAGCACGCAGCATTAAAAGCAAAGGCTGCAGCTTTAAATGAGAAGTTGGCCATAGAAAGGGAAGAAGCAGATTGGTATGCTAATAAAAGACTGAGAGAAGCAGAGTTTGAGGCTGAACAAAAAAGGCAAGAAACTTTAATGTAAGCTAGAAAGGAGAAACATGCAATGCAGACTGCTCTGGCAGAATCTGGAGCAAAAATGGAAGTTTTACAAAAATATGAACAAGAACAAGAAGTTGAGAACATCAATAAGGTTGAAGAGCAAGTTGAAAAAACAAGAGATGTTAGTTTTCAGCTATCACAGAATGGCTCACCTTTGTCCAGTGCTGAACCACAAATTCAGCCAGAAAGGCATCTAAGAACCCTGACAATGCCGGGCACAGAAAACAAGCATGAATCTGCATTTGATAGTCTATGCACAGCCATGTCGCAACAAGCCAACGTCACAGAGTACCTTGTAAAGAATCACAAAATGTCATTGCTCCCTGAGCTTATGATTCCAATATTCAAGGGGGAACCGCTTGAGTATAAATCATTTATTAGATCTATTGAGCACGGAATTGAAGGTCGTACTAGTGACAGTCGTGATCGGCTACAATTTTTGTTGCAATATACAAGTGGACAACCACACGAATTGGTAAATAGTTGTATCCACATGGAGCCATCAGCAGGGTACATGAAGGCAAAGCAGATGTTAAGAGTTTTTTGGTGACGAATACAAGAGAGCGGAAGCATATATCAAGGAGGCTTTGGACTGGCAGGTAATTAAACCAGAGGATGGCGCTGCACTACAGTCCTTTGCATTGTTTCTCACCAGCTGCTCCGATGCAATGTCAGACATTAGTTATATGGAAGACTTGGACAGCACAGCTAATATAAAGGTGCTGACGAACAAACTTCCATATGTAGCAGTATGCTGCGGGTAACAGCATTCTTGCCCTTTCATTCATGTTTAATTTGTTCTGCCTACTATTACTTGTGAGCCAATTAGGGCTCCCCTGGTTTTTTCATAAAAGGGAGGGCGCTCCCATTATTGGGTGCGTTGACTGGGTGATTTGCTTCCGCTGTTCGGTTACTTCCTGGTTTCCCCGTTATCGCGACTCTTGTGTTGCGAGCTGGTGGATGGTTTGAATCGGTGTCTGATTAATCTGCTCTGCAGGACTGGTGTCTGTAAGAGGGCCAGCGTCACCTGCTGATTGTGTTCGGTTCCTTCCTGGTTTCCCCGTTATCGCGACTCTTGTGTTGCGAGCTGGTGGATGGTTTGAATCGGTGTCTGACTAATCTGCTCTGCAGGACTGGTGTCTGTAAGAGGGCCAGCGTCACCTGCTGATTGTGTTCGGTTCCTTCCTGGTTTCCCCGTTATCGCGACTCTTGTGTTGCGAGCTGGTGGATGGTTTGAATCGGTGTCTGACTAATCTGCTCTGCAGGACTGGTGTCTGTAAGAGGGCCAGCGTCACCTGCTGATTGTCTGTGAGTGTGCCGGCGTTACCCACGTGTGACATTGTGGCTGAGCCTTGGTGTGGTTTGTCAGAGGCCGCTTGGCTTTTCTTGATCTCGTGCCCTGTTCTGGATAACATGGAATGCAAAGTTGGTACTGGCTTCTGCTGTTTTGTTTCCGCTAATGATGTTTTGTTTTTATGAATAGTTTTGTTTTTACTGATGTTTTATTTTCATTTTTTTTTTTTATTTGGTTTTCATGTTATTTTTTTTTTCTTTTCTTTTCATAATGTTCTTTTTCTATTAAAGCTGTTTTTTTGCTCTAAGCTGCTGCGGCTGAGCGCACTACCCTACCTTCGGCTTGTGGTTTTTGGTGTTGGCTGTTCGTGCTGCGTGCTGGGGCGTTGGTTGTGCTGTGTGCCCTGCCTCTCCTGTAAGAGTTGCACGTTGAGAGCACTGCTTATCGCTGCTTTGTGGTTGTATTTTTTTTTTTTTTTTTTTCTTTATAATTTGGAGTCGAGTTTAGGTTTGTTTTGTTCTTTTCATTTGATTTGATTGGTAGTGCACCTGATTGTGGTACTGGGCCGGAGGACTTGTTGGTGAAGGGTAAGTACGTAGTGTATGGTTTGTTGTGTGTAACTGTATCCTCTGTGTGGTTTTTTTCTTTTGGGTAATTGTAATCCGTGTGATTAATTTTTCTTTATCACTGAGCTTGCTCCTTCCCCACCTGATTCCAGCCTCTGTACCAGCAATTCTTTCTGTTTTGTTATATATATATATATATATATATATATATATATATATATATATATATATATAGTTGTGATTTTTCTTTATTTGTATGTTCTTTTGCTAAAGCCAAGTACTGAAGATTTATTTATTTATTTATTTCTCTTTTTCTAACTTGCCAATAAACTAAATCTATTTGTGGTATATGCGTCTTCAGTGTATGAGTAAAACGAACCTGTGGGCCTTATTTTGGTATCGTGTGTTCCCTGGGCACTTAATTCCAGGGTGGCGTAGTCGATTAGCTTCTTAAAACTCATACATTGAGTACACCGCGTTGCCACATTTTGGCATCGCTGACAGGGTTTATACTGCAACCGCCACACATATAAACTTCAAGAAGCTTGGAGAAAATTAGCCTGTGACTTACAAGAAAAAACAAAGGCACAGGTTAAGTTTAAGGATTTTGTTGACTTTGTCAATAAACAAGTCAAATACATATTACGTCCACTTTATGGAAGCATAAAGGAAGCTAGTACAAGTATGAGAGATACAGTTCGACAGAAACCAAGGACACATACAGAGACAGTCAAATCAAAGAAGGTGTTCTCAACTGCAGTTGTCTCTCCAGGATTCGAAAACAAAACCAAAAGGGACAACATTCAACAAACAACACCAAAAACACAAGTTGTTCTTGTGGATACGAGCAGTAAGCCTTGTCTTTATTGCAAAGGGGAGCAACTTGGACTCATGGTTTGCAGAAAACTTAGAAGTAAGCCCCACCAAGAAAAAATTGACTTCCTGAGAAGCAAAGGTCTGTGTTTTGCATGTTTGAAATATGGTCACATGAGTAGTAATTGCAAAGAGAAAGTTCAGTGCCAAGAATGCTCTTGTATGCATCCAACACTACTACACTTGAAGACTAAAGACTCAAAGGATGAAACAGCAATGGAAATGTAGCAGTATGCTGCGGGTAACAGCATTCTTGCCCTTTCATTCATGTTTATTTTGTTCCGCCTACTATTACTTGTGAGCCGATTAGGTCTCCCCTGGTTTTTTCATAAAAGGGAGGGCGCTCCCATTATTGGGTGCGTTGACTGGGTGATTTGCTTCCGCTGTTCGGTTCCTTCCTGGTTTCCCCGTTATCGCGACTCTCGTGTTGCGAGCTGGTGGATGGTTTGAATCGGTGTCTGACTAATCTGCTCTGCAGGACTGGTGTCTGTAAGAGGGCCAGCGTCACCTGCTGATTGTCTGTGAGTGCTGGCGTTACCCACGTGTGACATTGTGGCTGAGCCTTGGTGTGGTTTTGTCAGAGGCCGCTTGGCTTTTCTTGATCTCTTGCCCTGTTCTGGATAACACGGAATGCAAAGTTGGTGCTGGCTTCTGCTGTTTTGTTTCCGCTAATGATGTTTTGTTTTTACCAATAGTTTTGTTTTTACTGATGTTTTATTTTCATTTTTTTTTATTTGGTTTTCATGTTATTTTTTTCTTTTCTTTTCATAATGTTCTTTTTCTATTAAAGCTTTGTTTTTGTTTTTTTTGCTCTAAGCTGCTGCGGCTGAGCGCACTACCC
The DNA here is from genome assembly GCF_015220715.1 of Pygocentrus nattereri. Classification (NCBI taxonomy): domain Eukaryota; kingdom Metazoa; phylum Chordata; class Actinopteri; order Characiformes; family Serrasalmidae; genus Pygocentrus; species Pygocentrus nattereri. The sequence continues at coordinate 17,820,084 of NC_051211.1, read as the reverse complement.
TACCTTCGGCTTGTGGCTTTTGGTGTTGGCTGTTCGTGCTGCGTGCTGGGGCGTTGGTTGTGCTGTGTGCCCTGCCTCTCCTGTAAGAGTTGCACGTTGAGAGCACTGCTTATCGCTGCTTTGTGGTTGTATTTTATTTATTTATTTTTTTCTTTATAATTTGGAGTCGAGTTTAGGTTTGTTTTGTTCTTTTCATTTGATTTGATTGGTAGTGCACCTGATTGTGGTACTGGGCCGGAGGACTTGTTGGTGAAGGTTAAGTACATAGTGTATGGTTTGTTGTGTGTAATTGTATCCTCTTTGTGTTTTTTTTCTTTTGGGTAATTGTAATCCGTGTAATTAATTTTTCTTTATCACTGAGCTTGCTCCTTCCCCACCTGATTCCAGCCTCTGTACCAGCAATTCTTTCTGTTTTGTTATATATATATATATATATATATATATATATATATATATTGTGATTTTTCTTTATTTGTATGTTCTTTTGCTAAAGCCAAGTACTGAAGATTTATTTATTTTTTTTTTTCTCTTTTTCGAACTTGCCAATAAACCTTGGTAGATTTATTTGTTCATTTTCCTTGAATTATTTTCTTTTTTGTTTGAAAGTGCTTGTGCTTTTTAGGTTGTTGGTGGAAACAAGACAGCAGAGAACCTTACCAGTTCTTTTTATCTTTTTTTAGTGCCTGGTATTTCTTTGTTGCCCTTTTTTTTCATTATTTTTAATTTTTTCCCTTTTTTTTTTTTTTTCTCTTTTCTCTCTCTGGTTGTTTAGCTGTCTGTAAGGTAAGTCATGGAGGCAGAGTTGCAAGGGCTTCGGGACTTAGTAGCACAATTTCAGGCTGATAATGCTAAATTGAGGGAAGAACGGGTAACTGCTGTATCACCAGGACCTAGTGAGGGCCCCTCTGTGTCAGCTGCTCCAGTACCTCCCAGCTCTAGTCCCCCTGTATCAGAGAGATTGGTTTTTGTGCCTCGTGATAGGAAATGTCCCATGTTTAATGGTAGATCAGGGTTAACTGTAAATGAATGGCTGGAGGAGGCGCAGGCTTGTATACGCACACGTCACCTTACCATTTCTGATCAGGCCTTCTTTTTGTTTGATCACTTAGAAGGTGAGGCAAGGGAGGAAATTAGGTATAGTCCTACTGCAGAAAGGAGTGATCCAGGTAAGATAATTTCCATGTTAAAGGAATTGTATGGGTTCTCACAGTCTTATGTATCTTTGCAGGAGGAGTTCTTTTCTAGGAAACAGCAGGAGGGAGAGACGTTATTGGAATTTTCTTTAGCTTTGATGAGCCTTATGGATAAAGTTAAGCAGGTGGCGCCAGAGGGGCTAGTAAATGCAGACATTTTACTGCGTGACCAGTTCATAGAGCATGTAATCGATAATGCTTTGCGTCGAGAACTTAAGCAGTTAGTGCGCCGTGAACCAACCACCACTATGCTGGCTGCCCGATCAGAAGCGATTCGGTGGGAACGGGAGGGGACACCTGGGGGCGTTAGGGGTCGTAGTCGTTCAGTTCCATCCGCATATGGCATTCAGTATGGGGTCCAGGGGGGACCATGTGGTGCTTCTAATAGTCCGTCCCAGCAATCAGAACTTGTCACCTTGAAAGAGATCTTGAAGCAGCAACAGGAACAATTGAATCAACTTTCACAGAGTGTTGCTTTGTTGCATAGTTCGCAACCACCTTTTCGTTCATCCAGCTCTAGTGTCATCATATGTAGAAGATGTCAGCGACCCGGACATTTTGCTTGGGATTGCGATGGACGGATTCCTCCTCCTCGGCAGCCTCGTTCTCTTGTGTTATCATCTCGTGGTGGAAGACGGCTATCCCCTACGGTGGCGGAAAACTAACCCCCACCAAGCTGCAGAGTCACAGTTTGGGTGGGGAGGTAGCTGGCCCACATAGAAATGGGGCGATCCCTACGTTAATGTCTTCTTGCCCTTATCTTAATGTTCTTATTGGGGGGGTACATGTGTCTTGCTTAGACACTGGATCTATGGTGTCTACGATCACCGAGTCTTTCTTCTCCAAGCATTTTGAACCTTGGGGTCCCGAATGTCTTCAATCTTGTCAATGGCTGAAACTTCGTGCAGCCAATGGATTGGACATTCCTTATATTGGTTATGTGGAGCTTAATGTGGAGCTGTGTGGTAAGCTGGTGCCTGATTGCGGAGTGCTGGTTGTTAAGGACCCTCTTGGTGGGGTGGAGTTACAGGCTCCTGGGGTCCTCGGGATGAACGTCTTAAGTAAGTGCTATCAGGAACTTTTTGTTCAACATGGATCTTCTCTCTTCGATCTGCCAGCTGTGTCCCATGCTCATAGTTCGGTTGTTAAAGCTTTACAATTTTGCTGTCAGGTCAATAGACAGTCTGCTGTACGTAGGCCGGTGAAAGTCCGGTGGGGGCAGGTTCATCGTATTCCCGGTGGCACCATGAGGTTGGTGCCGGCGACATGTTCAGAGCAGCTCTTTTGCGAGCCTGTACTGTTTGAACCTCCGGATACGGGTCTCCCTGCTGGATTGCTGGCCTCTCCTGCATTAGTGACAGTGACTCGTGGCACTGGTTATATTCCGGTTGTCAATGTAGGTGTTAATGACGTTCTACTTTACCCACGTACTAACCTGGGTACCTTGAGCAGTGTGTGTGTCGTTAATCTGCCCCCTGAGGTGCAAGAAGTTTCTCCTGTAACTGCCACTGTTGCCTCTCATGATGTAACCCTTTCTCCTTGTAATCAGGTCGCTACGTTGGACCTGTCGTCTTTGTCTGATGGAGAACAAGATCAGGTTCGAGCCTTGTTGCAGAAATATCATGATGTTTTCTCCTCTCATGAGGGTGACCTGGGCTGTGTTAATTTTGTTTCTCACCAGATCCTGTTGTTGGATGATGTTCCAGTTCGTCAACGGCATCGGCGAATACCTCCAACTGAGTATGAAGTTGTTAAGTCTCATATTAATCAGCTTCTAGAAGCACAGGTGATCCGGGAGAGTAGTAGCCCCTACGCTTCGCCGATTGTCCTGGTAAAGAAGAAAGATGGCAGCTTGCGCATGTGCGTAGATTATCGTCAACTAAACGCTAAGACAAAAAGGATGCATTTCCTCTCCCACGTATTGAAGAATCGTTGGATGCCCTGTCTGGGGCCCGCTGGTTCTCCACTTTGGATCTTGCGAGTGGGTATAACCAAGTCCCTGTTGCTGAAGAAGATCGTGCTAAAACTGCGTTTTGTACTCCATTTGGTCTCTTTGAGTGGAATCGGATGCCCTTTGGCCTTTGTAACGCTCCAGGTACTTTTCAACGGCTCATGGAGCGGTTGTTTGGTGATCAACAATGCCAGTCTTTACTTCTTTACTTGGACGACATTGTTATTTTTTCTTCTACAGTAACTCAGCATTTGGAACGGTTGGACTTGGTGCTGGGATGGTTGCAGCATGAAGGCCTGAAGGCCAAGCTAGAGAAGTGTTTCTTTTTTCAGCGGGAAGTTAGTTATTTGGGTCATGTTATCTCTGACCAGGGAGTAGCTACCGATCCTAGTAAAATCCAGGCTGTTGCCGGTTGGCGCCCTCCCAGTACTGTTTCCGAGTTGTGTTCCTTCTTGGGTTTTTCTAGTTACTACCGCAGGTTTGTGGAGGGATTTGCCAAATTGGCGGCGCCATTGCATAAGCTAGTAGCAGAAATGGTAGGTGCTAAAGCTGGGAAGAGGTCGGAACACCGTTTTTCTTCGTACTGGTCTGATCAATGTCAATCTAGCTTTGACGAATTAAAGAGGCGGCTTACCACCGCTCCTGTCCTCGCTTATGCTGATTTTAAGTTACCTTTTATTTTGGAGGTAGATGCCAGCCACAGTGGTTTGGGTGCAGTCCTTTCCCAGGAGCAAGGGGGTAAGGTATGTCCTATTGCTTACGCTAGTCGAGGTTTGCGTCCTACTGAACGCAATATGTCCAACTATAGCTCTATGAAATTAGAGTTCCTGGCACTTAAATGGGCTATGACCGAAAAATTTCGTGAGTACTTATTGGGACATCACTGCGTGGTCTATACTGATAACAACCCCCTTAGCCATCTTTCCTCTGCTAAGTTGGGAGCCTTGGAACAGCGTTGGGCAGCACAACTGGCATCTTTTGATTTTGAGATCAAGTATCGCGCGGGAAGGCATAATCGAAATGCAGATGCTCTCTCCAGACAGTATCCACCTGAACCTTCAGGTACTGCAGACCTGGCTCCTGGTACAGCCATTCCAGCACTTTTACGCCATGTACTAGCCGCTGAACCACTGGTTGGAGTAACTCAGGCAGCTATGATCGCATTGCCCGGGCACACGTTGTCTGAGGTATGTGTTATGCAGCGTACAGATCCCGTGATTGGGGAAGTTTTGAAGTATTGGGATCAGAAGGTGCGTCCTAATTCTATCCAACGTCAGCCAATGTCTAAATCCACTTTAGCTCTCTTGCGCCAGTGGGATCGTTTGGTTCAGAAAGATGATGTCTTGTACCGAAGGGTGTTCCGACCCGATGGTGCAGAAGAAGGCTTACAACTTGTCCTGCCCACTTGTCTTAAGAACGAAGTTCTGGTCCAACTGCATCAGGATCATGGCCATCAAGGTGTCGAGCGGACTATGGAATTAGTGAGAAAGAGGTGCTACTGGCCAGGTATGTCTTCTGACATAGCCCATTGGTGTCTGGAATGTGAGCGGTGCCAGGTAGCTAAGGATACTCAACCCTCGGCACGCACCTTTATGGGGCATCTTTTAGCGTCCCGGCCACAGGAGGTGTTGGCAATGGATTTCACAGTGTTAGAGCCTTCCCGGTCTGGCTGCAAGAACGTTTTGGTCCTGACTGATGTTTTCAGTAAGTACACCTTGGCTATCCCGACCCGGGATCAACAGGCGGCCACAGTGGCTCAGGTGCTCGTTAACGAGTGGTTCTACAAATTCGGGGTTCCTGCACGCATTCACTCTGATCAGGGTCGGTGTTTTGAGGCATCACTTCTTCGACAGTTGTGTAATCTTTATGGTATTGATAGGTCACGTACTACTCCTTATCATCTGGCCGGAAACGGTCAGTGTGAACGCTTTAACCGCACGCTTCATAACCTTCTCCGCACCTTACCTGTCTCTCAAATGAGAGATTGGCCGGTTTGTCTTCCCCAAGTGCTTTTCTGTTATAACACCACTCCTCATCAGGCTACAGGAGAGTCACCTCATTTTTTAATGTTTGGTCAGGAGCCTCGCTTACCCATTGATTTCTTGCTGGGTAGGGTTCAGGAGCCGGTTGCCGGTAGGGTCCATGATTGGGTACTTGAACATCAGAATAAGCTTCAGATTGCTTTTAGTGGGGTGCAGGAGAGGCTCAAGGTTGCAGCTAGCCGTAGAAAAGAGCGTCACGATCGCCAGGTTCATGACTTGCCGATTAGGGAAGGTCAGTTGGTGTATCTTCGTGATTTTGGTATACGGGGCCGTCATAAGATTCATGACAGATGGAGCTCTGTTATTTACCAGGTTGTTAAGCCTCCAAAGGCTGGCGGAGCAGTGTATGCGATCGCACCATTGGGGAACATGGACAAGATTAAATATGTACACCGCTCCCTTTTGAAGCATCGTCATGGGAGTGTGTCTAATGGTGAGTCTCCTCAACATGAACTGGTGGATGATGCGAACCCTGTGATGGAAGAACATTCGGTAAGTGACTGTGATTTGTTCCTTTTGGTTCCAGAGCAGTCTCAGATGCCGTTAGAAATGTCTTTGGCTGTAATGGCCCCATCACTTCAGCAGTGTCCTATTGTGTCAGATGGTCCTGTTGTGTCCACTCCTGTGGAGGAGCCTGTGAGGGGGAGTGTATCTGTAGATTACCAGCCCTGTAATGACATCGGGGTTCGGCGAACTTCAAGGACTATGGCTGGTCGACATCCCAACGTTCACCACCTCCCTCAAGCAGTGAATAGTGGGACAAACATGGTTGGGTCCTCGTCTAGTGCAGTCTCTGCCTTGTTTCGGCCGTGGAATTAGAATTTCTTTTTTTTTATCGTCGGGGCGCCGATACAAGGAGAGGGGGTAGATTGTAGCAGTATGCTGCGGGTAACAGCATTCTTGCCCTTTCATTCATGTTTATTTTGTTCCGCCTACTATTACTTGTGAGCCAATTAGGTCTCCCCTGGTTTTTTCATAAAAGGGAGGGCGCTCCCATTATTGGGTGCGTTGACTGGGTGATTTGCTTCCGCTGTTCGGTTCCTTCCTGGTTTCCCCGTTATCGCGACTCTCGTGTTGCGAGCTGGTGGATGGTTTGAATCGGTGTCTGACTAATCTGCTCTGCAGGACTGGTGTCTGTAAGAGGGCCAGCGTCACCTGCTGATTGTCTGTGAGTGCTGGCGTTACCCACGTGTGACATTGTGGCTGAGCCTTGGTGTGGTTTTGTCAGAGGCCGCTTGGCTTTTCTTGATCTCGTGCCCTGTTCTGGATAACACGGAATGCAAAGTTGGTGCTGGCTTCTGCTGTTTTGTTTCCGCTAATGATGTTTTGTTTTTACCAATAGTTTTGTTTTTACTGATGTTTTATTTTCATTTTTTTTTATTTGGTTTTCATGTTATTTTTTTCTTTTCTTTTCATAATGTTCTTTTTCTATTAAAGCTTTGTTTTTGTTTTTTTTGCTCTAAGCTGCTGCGGCTGAGCGCACTACCCTACCTTCGGCTTGTGGCTTTTGGTGTTGGCTGTTCGTGCTGCGTGCTGGGGCGTTGGTTGTGCTGTGTGCCCTGCCTCTCCTGTAAGAGTTGCACATTGAGAGCACTGCTTATCGCTGCTTTGTGGTTGTATTTTATTTTTATTTTTTTTCTTTATAATTTGGAGTTGAGTTTAGGTTTGTCTTGTTCTTTTCATTTGATTTGATTGGTAGTGCACCTGATTGTGGTACTGGGCCGGAGGACTTGTTGGTGAAGGGTAAGTACGTAGTGTATGGTTTGTTGTGAGTAATTGTATCCTCTTTGTGGTTTTTTCTTTTGGGTAATTGTAATCCGTGTGATTAATTTTTCTTTATCACTGAGCTTGCTCCTTCCCCACCTGATTCCAGCCTCTGTACCAGCAATTCTTTCTGTTTTGTTTTGTTTTGTTTTGTTTTGTTTTGTTTTGTTTTGTTTTGTGTATATATATATATATTTATATATATATTTATATTTGTGATTTTTCTTTATTTGTATGTTCTTTTGCTAAAGCCAAGTACTGAAGATTTATTTATTTATTTTTTTTTCTCTTTTTCGAACTTGCCAATAAACTAAATCTATTTGTGGTATATGTGTCTTCAGTGTATGAGTAAAACGAACCTGTGGGCCTTATTTTGGTATCGTGTGTTCCTTGGGCACTTAATTCCAGGGTGGCGTAGTCGATTAGCTTCTTAAAACTCATACATTGAGTACACCGCGTTGCCACATTTTGGCATCGCTGACAGGGTTTATACTGCAACCGCCACAGAAGTATGTGAGCAACAATCCATATCAAGTGCCCTCGTACAAAAGATGGAAGCTTGTGGTGTTACTGGGGCCGGTAAGGAAGAATGTGCTTTTCCTATTGTTCCAGTGCGTGTTAAGGCACTTAAGGGAACCAAAATAGTCACAACCTACGCGTTTTTGGATCCAGGTAGCTCAGCTGCAACCGAATCACTAATAAATCAACTGAACATGCATGGGCGCAACACAAGCATCTTATTGCGGACAATGGGAAAGGAAGCTGTGGTAGACACTTGCATTGTGAATGGATTGGAGATCAGTAGTTTAGATGGTAACCAGTTTATTCCACTTTCAGAGGTGTTTTCACAAAAAACCATTCCTGTGACCAAAGACAATATTCCCCAACAAGAGGATGTTAACAGATGGCCTCATCTAAAGGATGTGAAACTTGCCAGTATACAATCAGTGATTGGATTGCTTATAGGAGCAAATGTTCCCAAGGCAAAGGAGCCACTACAGGTGGTTAATAGTGTGGATGACGGACCATATGCAGTGAGAACTGTATTAGGCTGGACAATAAATGGACCACTTAGAGGTGGGTGCAATGCAAAGGAGGGAGAGAAATTGTCAACCGTCACTGTAAATCGAATTTCAGTAGCCAAGTTAGAAGAACTCTGGCAGCTGCAGTTCAAGCAAGACTTTCCTGATGCTGGACAAAATGACAACATCGAAATGTCAAAGGAAGATTACCAGTTTATGGACAAGGTGTCCCAGTCTGCAAAATTGGTGGATGGTCATTACAGTATTTGTCTTCCATTGAGAAACAAGTCGATGTGTATCCCAAACATTAGATCAGTTGCTGAGCAACGAGCGCTGAACTTGAGAAAGATTCACTAGAGATGTCAAGCTTCATAGTGAATATGCTGCGTTTATGGATAACCTCTTCAAGAAAGGCTACGCGGTGAGGCTCAAAGGTGCTGATAGTGAGCCTACTGAGGGACGAACCTGGTATCTGCCTCATCATGGAGTCAGGCATCCCGTCAAGCAAAAACTGCGTGTTGTCTTTGATTGCAGAGCAAGCTTTCAAGGAACATCGCTTAACCAACAGCTCCTGCAGGGACCAGATTTATCAAGTTCTCTTGTAGGAGTCCTCTTGAGGTTCCGGCAGGAGATTGTGGCTGGTTATGGCTGTTGTAGAGGCTATGTTCTACCAGGTCAGAGTCAATGATGAAGAAACAAATCTTATCAGATTCCTCTGGTGGCTGGATGGGAACTATGAACAAGAGCTTGTTGAACACAAGATGCTGGTGCACATTTTTGGGGCAACATCATCGCCAAGTGTAGCAACTTTTGCACTGCAAAAATGTGCAACAGATTTCGAGGAGGAATTTGGACATGAAGCTGTTAAGACAGTCAAGAACAACTTTTATGTAGATGATTGTGTGACGTCAATTAAAGATGAAAACAGCTATCACTCTTTGCGCTGATTTAAGAAGCATGTTGGCTAAAGGTGGTTTTCGACTAACAAAGTGGGCAAGCAATACCCGCAAGGTGCTCAACTCAATTCCTGAGCAGGACAGAGCAGAAGGGTTTCAAGATCTGGACTTGGAGGTAGATAACTTGCCGATAGAGAGAGCATTGGGAGTCCAGTGGTGTTCTGAGTCAGATCAGTACAGGTTCAAGATCAACCTCAAAGAACGACCACATACTAGGAGAGGTTTATTCTCAATAGTCAGTTCTATTTTCCATCCATTAGGCTTCCTTTCTCCAATAGTACTTCCAGGAAAGGGAATTTTGCAAGATTTATGCAGACAGAAATACAGCTGGGATGAAAATCTGCCTGATAACGTAGTTAAGGACTGGAACAAGTGGATTTCAAGTTTGGCCATCATTTGCAACAGCTTGCAGATTTTGGAGTTGACAGATGTATCAAGCCAAGCAGTTTGGAGAACCAGTCTTTGCACAGCTACATCACTTTGCCGATGCAAGTGCCAACGCCTATGGAACTGCAAGCTATCTGCTGCTACGCAACGCAACTGGGGAAGCTCATTCCACTTTGGTGATGGCAAAGGCCAGGGTCACACCTTCAAAGGCTCCAACTATACCAAGAATGGAATTAACAGCAGCCACAGTTGCGGTCAAGATGGACAGATTGCTGAAGAAAGAACTGGAATTGGAACTTCACACTTCAGTACTTTGGACAGATAGCACAACTGTGTTAAAGTACCTGCACAGTGAAGGCACAAGATTCAAGACTTTCGTGGCTAATAGAATCTCAACAATCCTGCAGCATTCTCAGATTTCACAATGGAGATACGTCAGTAGCACGATTAATCCCGCTGATCATGTCAGGACAGACTGTTGAGGCATTTTTGAAAAATGAAAGCTGGCTCTCAGGACCAAGTTTCTTGCGTTGTACACAAGAGCAGTGGCCCAAGAATCCAGATCCAGGAATGTTGGACGTTGATGACTTGGAGATCAGAAGATCAGCACAAGCCCATGTCATTCAGTCTCAAGCAACAGAAAATGGAATGAACCGGTTGATGACTAACTATTCATCCTGGACAAAACTAAAACAGGCAGTTGCTTGGTTTCTGAGATTAAAGGATTTGCTAAAGGAAATGAAAGAGAGGAGTAAGGAAGTAAATACATTAAACACTAAACAGAACAAGAACCCTCTGAAAGGAACGCAGTTAAGCTGTAAAGAGTTAACCAGAGCAGAAGAGGAAATTGTAAAGTATTGTCAAAAACAACATTTCAAAGAAGTCTTAACAACATTAAAGGAATATCAAAGGGTAAAGAAAAACAGCCTACTGTATAAGTTGAATCCAGTACTTCAAGATGGGATCATTAGAGTGGGAGGACGATTGAGTCAAGCAACCATGCCAGATGATTCTAAACAGCCAATTGTCTTGCCAAAGAAATCACACATTACATGGCTTGTTCTGAGACATATTCATGATGTTACAGCTCATGCAGGAAGAAATCATATGTTGGCTCAACTCAGTCAAAGATTTTGGATTCCTGGAGCTAATGGAACCATCAGAAGATTCTTATCCAAATGTGTCACATGCAAAAGACTACATGGAACTGCTGGCAAACAGCTCATGGCGGATCTACCGAAGTGCAGGGTCCTACCTGATGATCCTCCATTCACAAGGGTTGGTGTTGACTACTTTGGCCCATTCCTGGTGAAAAGAGGAAGAGGGCAAGAAAAAAGATATGGTGTAATATTTACATGTCTTGCCATACGAGCTGTACATTTGAAGGTAGCATCGTTGCTCGACACAGACGCATGTCTCAACGCAATAAGAAGATTTGTGGCTCGAAGAGGACAAGTCAAAGAGATGTACTCTGATAATGGAACAAACTTCCGGACTGCTGACATTGAATTGAAGAAATCAATCAAAGAATGGAACACCAATAAGATCACAAAACACCTGCAACGGAAGGACATACAATGGCACTTCAATCCTCCAGCAGGTTCTCACCATGGAGGAAGCTGGGAGCGGCTGATCCGCTCAGTGAGAAAGGTTCTGAACATCACGGCTAGAGAACAACTTTTGACTGATGAAGGTCTTCATACCTTGCTGTGTGAAGCTGAAGCCATCATAAACAGTAGACCTATCACAAAGGCATCACCAGATCTCAACGATTTAGAAGCCTTGACGCCCAATCACTTGCTGTTACTCAAGAAGAAGCCTGAGTTGCCTCCAGGAGTATTCAACAAAGATGACAATTATGCTAATCGCAGATGGAAACAGATCCAGTACCTCACAAATGTCTTTTGGAAGCGCTGGTGTAAAGAATACCTTACACAGCTTCAAGAACGCCAAAGGTGGTCCACACCTGCAAGGAACTTCGGTGTCGGTGATGTGGTGTTGATAGTGGATGACACATCACCCAGGAATTCATGGCCACTTGGAAGAATTGTGGAAACTTTCCCAGACAAAAAAGGCTTTGTTCGACAAGTCAGAATCAAGACGAAGACCAACGAGCTGCGCCGCCCAGTAACCAAGTTATGTCTTCTTCAGGAATCGGACAACGATTGAAAGTAGTTATCAGGCCCAATTTGATAGCAGTTAGGCTCCTAAGTGAAATGTTGATAATTGTTTTAAAACATTGAAAACAATTAGGGGCCGGTAATATAGGAGCCTAAATGTAGCCTAGAGCATTAGAATGTGATTATTGAAAATAATGCAATATTTAAGTTTATTATTAATTACAGTTAATTTTATTTGAAGGGTTTGAAGGTTGATATGTTATCATTTACAAGTTAAGGTATCTCAGCAACATATAAAAAATAATTTATGTATGTTGTTTAAGGATAGACATATAGAACAGAATGGTCGCCTCTCGATAGCTCTGCGCTGTGGGAGGGGCTAAGAGTTCAGGAGAGTAACAGAGGGGGGAGGGTAAACAATGGTCTGTTCCCGCTGGAGAAGAAAAAAATGGAGTGGTAAAGCCAAACAGTTTTGTGACCTCACTTTAGCTCTCCTTGTTGGTCAACTTTGGAACGAATTTTTGGAAAGGAATCTGTTTTCAACCTGTCTTTCAAGCAGTAAACTGTTCAACTTTCAACCAAGTGGTTCTATGGAATTTTTGTCGTATTCTTCCCTATTTTTTTTTTGGTGGACTTAAACCAAAGGGAGAGTGGTAGAGCGTCAAGCTAAGGCTCATTACTACATGGAAGCTACATCTTTAGCTTTCATGAGTAGCCTTTTTTCTTCCTGTGAATAAATTCAACATGTTTTATTGTTGTTTTATTTTGAAAGTTTCCATTATTACTTATGACAATGTTAATCTATATTCAATGTAACCCTTGTTGCTCAGCAGTTTGTGGTTTGCTGTCCACCCCCACTCCAAAACCGTATTGTGTCAGAGCAGCACTGATGTTGACAGGCTGAAAGTGTGGGTCTGCAGTCTGACCCTTAGATTGACAGGCAGATTGCTCATGACTGATGTAACATCCACCCCCCCCCCACCCACCCCCCACAGTTGCCATTAAATGCTGCTTGTTTTGGTGGCATCTCAGATCTTGCACTGCAATTGATGGAAATGTGTACAATTTACAAAACAACGTAAACCTGATTTGTGTGGCAGTTCTACAACGTTAAGGAAGCCATAGTTGTTCCATTTCCCCATGTGTCCTAATCCTTAAAACTGTTCCTATTGAGTTGCATAATCTATTCTTTTGGAAGCCAATCTTGTAAATAACTGGCCCTCTACTCAGGTAGAAGGAAGAGGGGCAAAGTCATGATAAAACCCTATAGAGAATCTCATAACGTGGCTTCAAACAGCTGAAGCTTTGCAAAAGCTATCAGTGCCAAGCCGATGAATTTGGGCTCTCTAAAAAGTTGTGTGCAAGTTTACCCACAAGATTAATATTTAAAAGGAATCGAGGGGAAGCCCACCCACACCAGATTATGGTATTTAATGTTAGCAAGGCAACTAAAAGCTTAGCCTTTGCCATATTGCAAATGGTGCAGAACCAAGTTACTTGTTCACTGCCAACAACCCTTCATGGAGCAGGATCTTGTTGCACAATTTATGTAACTCCAAGCAAGCTCAACCAATAGTATCAAGGACTCATGACTGAAAAAATAAATAAAAAATCCCAAGTACCCCAGCACACCAACTGTATGAAGCACAAGTTAGTGTTGCATTTGTCTTGTTGCAGACTATCCTCAAACAACTGATCTTCACAGCAACTTTATTTCTCCTCAGTTTAATTTACATTCCTCTGCCAAACAGGGGCTTTCTCTCCAACTCTGACGGAGCCAACAGGGACCTTCTCTCCAACTCTGACAGGGCCAACAGGGACCTTCTCTCCAACTCTGACAGGGCCAACAGGGACCTTTCCTCCCCACTGCTGACCTGAAATATGATCAAGTAAAACCCATTTAGTTACAAGCTGCAGTCACTCCTGGACCTGTAACATGAGATTTGAAGTGCAAGTCTAGGATCTTCTCCCAATTGGGTCAATGTAACTGATCCTAAAGCAACACTTCCTTCAAGAAAGTCCAGTTGATCCCAGTCCAAATTAAGAGACCCAGGGAAACTGACATACCTGCCCCAGGAGATTTACTTCCTCCATCCCTTAAGCCACAGCTCATGTCACAACAGCCACAGACCCAGTCATTGTCATCTGCTGCCGTCCACCTGAAGAACAGCAGTTAAATCTTGGTCAGCTCGCCTCATCTACTGTACAAGCTTAGCATTTCCTCCTTCTCCAAACTGACCTGTTAGCCGTGAAGGAGCAAGCCTTGTGCATGGCATCAGTGGGAGCAGGAGCAGAAGTGGGTGTAGCCTTCAAGAAGCATGTGAGGTAGATCTGCACAAAAGCAAAAGCCATAAGCCCACAAGAAACTGCAGTAATGACAGAGCAAGCAGTTTTACTTACCAATTCACTTCTCTGCTGCTGAAACTCAAAGGCTTCCAGCTGAAACTGGAGCTTATCCGCCTGAACTCGAGGCAAAAAGTGAGACCTGGAGCCTGTAAGCTTAGCATCTATCAGGCACCTAGAAACAAGACCAGGATTAGACTTCAGGGAAGCAGGAATGAGTAGAGTCAAGAAGGAGGCTTGCTTACCCATAATTCTCAATAAACATGTATCTAGGAACAGCATTTGCATCAGGCGCTGCAGTAGCCACACAGCTGTCCACAAAAATCCTTAGAGGCACGTGGTTGTAATGCATCACGGAGGCTTCAATGTTTATGAAGTCACCCAGGAAATACTGGTTGGATGGCCTCTCATACTGCCAGTCATCTGAGAAGAGACACAATCAGCCCATTGCAGGAACACTTTAGGAAGCCTTAAGCTACTTGAACACAACCATGTTACAAACCAGTCATGAGCCTGAGAGAGAAGACCAGACGTTGCTCAGCAGTCACAGTAGAAGCATAAGGGATCCAGGCAGGCAAGAGGGCATTGCTGCTCACATTATGCAGTCTGCAAGACAATGATTGTCAATTCTACCAGTATCCACAATGCAGGACTCCAACCATGCATTTTTAAGTTCTCTTGGAACAAGAGTTTTACGCTTTGTAAAAGTCAAGTTAACAACTTCCTGTCTTCCTGCAAGATTATTGGTCTGTTGAGCCTGAAGACAACAGGAAGAGCCACTGCAATTTGCAAACTAAGCACAAGTGATGGGCAGAGAGACGAGGTTATTGCAACTTAAACTGTCAACAGATGATGCAGCTCACCATCAATAAACTTCAACCTCTAAAAGCTGGATATTTGTCTGAATTTATACACATGGTTTTCATTCCCTTGTACAGAGAACATGGAAATTAAGTTCACCCATGTGAATATTTACTTGAATGTATAAACAGAGACAAACACCTAGCTACTCAGTGGCTAGAACACTGGAGGCAAACTGGTCCATACCGTGGATAGCGGCACTCAATACCAACCATAGCACCATCGGTCCTCACAATTGGCAGCCTAGCCAATGGTTCAGGGGCATACTGAAGGATGAAGCTGTAGACCAGCTCATCTGCAGTTGTCTGGAAGACAAAGCATGATTTAGTAGTGTTACAGACAGCACTAGAGAAATCAAGCAGGCCAGGCCTGGAGAAGCTGTAGTTCACCTACAGCTAGACTCACCGTTAGCACACTATTGCACAGCTGCAGCTCTGCTTCAAAGATGAGAACCTGAGCAGCAGAATCTTCTCCCGTTACTGCACAGCCTCCAAGACTGAGACCTGAGGGATTTATTAGCTCTCCAGTTCCAAACAAATCCTTCTTAACCTCCACATACACAGAGTTCTCTCCACAATCAGCTGCAACACTCACAGCAGAAACAGGCTGACGTGGCTCAAAATGGACTACTGGCTGCTTGGGCTTCTCTGGAGCTTGGGGAAAACGCCAGGTCAGTTTCTTCACTGGACCCTGCATCACCTGTTTCAACTGAACACTCAGTGGATCTTCAGGATTCACAAGCACTCCTGAGACAGGATCGCGAACAGGCCACTGTACCCCTGCCTGCTGCACTGGTCTCTCCTGAGGCTGACCAGGACTAGTTCCCCTCCATTTTGGGAATTGTGCACCACAACTGCCAAGGAGCACAAGTAGTAGAAGCCCAAGACCTACTGGCTTCAGCTCCATGGCAAAAGAAGGATTGCTGTTCTTCCATTGTTGTGGCTTTTATTTAGGCTTTTATTTAACTCCACCCCATTCTCAATGTCTATGAAACCACAGGTGAGACCAATTTAGGCTTCAAATTTGTCATTACACGGAGAAATGAATCATTGTGTTGGTTCATGAGGCTGAGGGTGCCCAATCTTATCCTCAAAGAGCAGGTTTGGCTCCAGGTTTTCACTGCAACAAAGCAGGAGCACAGGATCTCTGAAGACTGACTAGTTGATTAAGCAGGTAGAATCTGGTGTGCTGTGCATGTTTGGAATGAAAACCTGCAGCCACATCGACTCTTTGCCGATAAGATTGCACATTCATGATTTATATGACTTTTCCATTAAACCCCCACGCCAGTGATAGGTCTGCCATCCTGAACAGACCATTCAGTTACAGAGTTTAAGTGGTAACTAAACTTCATTTTATAGTCTAAGTGTACTGTTATGCTGAATGATTGTGTTGAGTTATACTCCTGTAAAAACATTCCATCGCGTGAGAAGCCGATCAGGATGTGACATGACTGACCTCTGCCAGTCCCCAGTGAACAGCAGGAAGACTGGGACCAGTTATATACCGCTTATCCTTCACTGTAAAAAGTGGGACTGGGGTTAATTGACATTAACTAAATAACTAATAGTAATCTCTACATAATAAAAAGACTATGGTCAGTTAGAAATCAAACTGAGCTGAATCCAATACATTTGAATGTTTTATTAATTGCATTTTGTGCAGTTTTGGTTGAATGAAATGGGCTGTGATACATTGAGTAGAATTTACTTATGTTTTATGAGGAACAACGACGATAATAATTTATTGGTTTATTTGATGTAGTAGCAGCTTTACAATCAGATATTTTTTCAAACCTAATTCTGTAATTTGTGAATGATGAACTCTTCATATGTCAAAATGACAATAAGCATCACTTGCTAACAGTTACGTTAGCTAACGCTAGCTAGATAGCTAACTAGCTCGCTAGCCAGTCACCTCTTTTATATGACTGCTCTCACAAAATATGAGAGGCACCTTTTTAGCTAAATTATTATTTTAAAGTTAAAACAGTATCGAATTTATGGTGTAATAAACTAGTGTGTATAACGTTACTTGCTAGAGTTGCTAGTTAGCTAAATAACCTAGCTAGCTTAGCTACGTATGTGTGAGCTTAAGCTAAGTTGATAGCTCTTCTGGATGACCAGTTCACTCCGGCTGACCTGTGCTGACCATGATGGGCTCAGATCTGAACAGGAGATGTCGAGAGACTAACTGGTGTTTGAATGACAGAAAAGGAGAAACTAGCTAAGCTAGCTTACCTAGCTAACTATGGTCTGTGATGTGTGGGGCTGTTAGCTTGGTGGCCAGGAGGTCAACGGGCTTACACACCACAGAGCACGTTTGATGCTTTTCTCACAGGAGTTTAGAGGATAGACACAGAAATCTGAGGGAGAGATGTCGAGTGACCGGTACAGTTAAAGCATTAGTTTAATAAGGTCAACTGAGCTTCTATTTGGTAACTACCCTAGCTGGCAAGTGACATCTTCTCCTGATGTCCCCTTTTTCAGGCTTAACCAGATCTACGTACACGTTTCCTACATCTACCACCAGCATCTCTCAGGCATGGAAGCAGCTTTTATTTACCTCTCTTTCTCTGGCATGTTGCTGGTTTGTTTACGCTCATGTTTCTACATTTGTAATCGTGTAAGATGAATATGTCGGTCTTTAATTGAAGTCAGTGTTTTAAACTTAATAGTTATTAGTGTGTCTGTGTTTCTCATGACTGACTGTAATAACCTTTGAGAAAGAACAGTTTTCGTGATGTTTTTAAATGTTCTCTCATGGAGGGTGCTTGTTGACTGAATACCTTTTCATGGGTAATATATAACCAAGAGTATTTCTGCTTTTACTCAATTTACCAACACCTCTCTTACACAACACCTAAGAAACTGTGTATTTTCAAGTATATGTAACTACAGGCCGGAGAACCAGTGGGTGTCAATCATTTCTTGCAATCGGCCAATCATAACACAATGATGCGCTGTCAATCAAAACTTGCACTGGCCAATCGCAAGTGTGAATTACCAGTCTCTCATTTTGTGCATCAGCCAATGGTTTGAAGGAAAGTGCAGAAAGGCGTCTTTTGGTTCCTAATGGTTTTCAGTATTGGCTAATGGTCTTCCGTGCTTTCCTGATGGGTTGATATCACACTGTAAAGGATTCAGATGATTTAATAAGGGGTTCTGGGACTGATTTAATATGTTTGTTTCCTAATGGTCTCTAACTGCAACCATCAAGCCAACAGGTTGTATACGGATTATTTATAGTTTGTAATCCAGGTTATTTTTAACTAAAAAAAGATAGCATACTACTGAATGTTCATTTAAGCTACTATTATTTAGTACAAGTAAATGTACACTGCTCAAAAAAATAAAGGGAATGCTCAAATAACACATCGTAGATCTGAATGAATGAAATATTCTCATTGAATCCTTTGTTCTCTACAAAGTTGAATGTGCTGACAACAAAATCACACAAAAATAATCAATGGAAATCAAATTTATTAACCAATGGAGGCCTGGATTTGGAGTCACACACAAAATTAAAGTGTAAAAACACACTACAGGCTGATCCAACTTTGATGTAATGTCCTTAAAACAAGTCAAAATGAGGCTCAGTATTGTGTGTGGCCTCCACGTGCCTGTATGACCTCTCTACAACGTCTGGGCATGCTCCTGATGAGGTGGCGGACGGTCTCCTGAGGGATCTCCTCCCAGACCTGGACTAAAGCATCCACCAACTCCTGGACAGTCTGTGGTGCAACGTGGTGTTGGTGGATGGAGCGATACATGATGTCCCAGATGTGCTCAATCGGATTCAGGTCGGGCGGGCCAGTCCATAGCTTCAATGCCTTCATCTTGCAGGAACTGCTGATGCACTCCAGCCACATGAGGTCTAGCATTGTCCTGCATTAGGAGGAACCCAGTGCCAACCGCACCAGCATATGGTCTCACAAGGGGTCTGAGGATCTCATCTCGGTACCTCTGGCAAGCACATGGAGGGCTGTGTGGCCCTCCAAAGAAATGCCACCCCACACCATTACTGACCCACTGCCAAAGTGGTCATGCTGAAGGATGTTGCAGGCAGCAGATCGCTCTGCATGGTGTCTCCAGACTCTGTCACGTCTGTCATATGTGCTCAGTGTGAACCTGCTTTCATCTGTGAAGAGCACAGGGCGCCAGTCGCGAATTTGCCAATCCTGGTATTCTCTGGAAAATGCCAAGCGTCCTGCACGGTGTTGGGCTGTGAGCACAACCCCCATCTGTGGACGTTGGGCCCTCATACCATCCTCATGGAGTCGGTTTCTAACTGTTTGTGCAGACACATGCACATTTCTGGCCTGTTGGAGGTCATTTTGCAGGGCTCGGGCAGTGCTCCTCCTGTTCCTCCTTGCACAAAGGCGGAGGTAGCAGTCCTGCAGCTGGGTTGTTCCCCTCCTACGGCCTCCTCCACGTCTCCTGGTAGTGCCTCCAGCCTCTGGACACTACGCTGACAGACACAGCAAACCTTCTTGCCACAGCTCGCATTGATGTGCCATCCTGGATGAGCTGCACTACCTGAGCCACTTGTGTGGGTTGTAGAGTCCATCTCACGAGTGTGAAAGCACCACCAACATTCAAAAGTGACCAAAACATCAGCCAGAAAGCATAGGTACTGAGAAGTGGTCTGTGGACCCCACCTGCAAAACCACTGCTTTATTGAGTGTGTTTTGCTAATTGCCAATAATTTCCACCTGTTGTCTATTCCATTTGCACAACAGCATGTGAAATTGACTCACAATCAGTGTTGCTTCCTAAGTGGACAGTTTGATTTCACAGAATTTGATTTACTTGGAGTTATATTGTGTTGTGTTCCCTTTATTTTTTTGAGCACTGTACATCCCTGTTTGTTCCTTATTTAGATAAAAGGATAAAAAGTAATGCTACAGCGACTAAATCAAATGATTTTCAATGGTCACCAAACCTATGCCTCCCATCGACCCACCACCGATGGGAGGGGCAGTAGTAGGGGTGCGGTGCATTGTGGATCGGGCAGTGTCCGAAGGCGTGGGCCTTGGCGTTCTGATCCTCGGTTGCTGAAACTGGCTTTTGGAACTTGGAACGTTACCTCACTGGCGGGGAAGGAGCCTGAGTTGGTGCGCGAGGTCGAGAGATACCGACTAGATATAGTCGGGCTCACCTCAACACACAGCTTGGGCTCTGGATCCAATCTCCTTGAGAGGGGCTGGACTTTTTTCTTTTCTGGAGTTGCCCATGGTGAGAGGCGGTGGGCAGGTGTGGGCTTTCTCATAGCCCCTCGACTCGGCGCCTGTATGTTGGGGTTTTCCCCGGTGGACGAGAGGGTAGCTTCCCTACGCCTTTGGGTTGGGGAACGGGTCCTGACTGTTGTCTGTGCTTATGCACCGAACAGCAGTTCAGAATACCCAGCCTTCATAGAGTCCTTGGAAGGGGTGCTTGAAAGTGCTCCTCCTGGAGACTCGATTGTCCTACTGGGGGACTTCAACGCTCACGTGGGCAATGACAGTAAGACCTGGAGGGGTGTGATTGGGAGGAATGGCCTCTCTGATCTGAACCCGAGTGGTGTTCAGTTTTTGGACTTCTGTGCAAACCACAGTTTGTCCATAACGAACACCATGTTTGAACACAAGGATGTCCATAAGTGCACATGGCACCAGGACACCCTAGGCCGCAGTTCAATGATTGACTTTGTAGTCGTGTCAGCGGACTTGCGGCCATGTGTACTGGACACTCGGGTAAAGAGAGGAGCTGAGCTGTCAACTGATCACCACCTGGTGGTGAGTTGGATCAGGTGGTGGGGGAAGATGCCAGTCAGACCAGGCAAACCCAAACGTATAGTGAGGGTTTGCTGGGAACGTCTGGCAGAAGAACCTGTCAGATTGATCTTCAACTCACACCTCCGTCAGAACTTTGACCAGATATCGGGGGAGGTGGGGGACATTGACTCAGAATGGGCCATGTTCTGCTCCTCCATTGTTGAAGCGGCTGACTGTAGCTGTGGTCGCAAGGTAGTTGGTGCCTGTCGGGGCGGTAATCCTCGAACCCGGTGGTGGACACCCCAGGTGAGAGATGCCGTCAAGCTGAAGAAGGAGTCCTACCGGACATGGTTGGCCTGTAGGACACCAGAGGCAGCTGGCAGATATCGACAGGCCAAGCGATCTGCGGCTTCAGTCGTTGCCAAGGCAAAAACCCGGGTGTGGGAAGAGTTCGGTGAGGCCTTGGAAAGTGACTTTAAGTCGGCTCCGAAAAGATTCTGGCAAACCGTCAGGCGACTCAGAAGGGGAAAGCAGTGTGCCACTAGCACTGTATATAGTGGAGATGGTGTGCTGCTGACTTCGACTGAAGACGTCATTGGGCGGTGGAAGGAATACTTTGAGGACCTTCTCAATCCCACCGACACGTTCTCCAGTGAGGAGGCAGAGTCTGGGGACACGGGAATAGGCTTGTCCATTACTGAGGCCGAAGTCGCTAAGGTAGTTAAAAAGCTCCTTGGCGGCAGGGCTGCAGGGGTGGATGAGATCCGTCCCGAGTTCCTCAAGGCTCTGGATGTTGTGGGGCTGTCTTGGCTGACACGCCTTTTCAACATTGCGTGGACATCGGGGGTGGTGCCACTTGATTGGCAGACTGGGGTGGTGGTGCCTCTTTTTAAAAAGGGGGACCGGAGGGTGTGTTCCAACTACAGGGAAATCACACTCCTCAGCCTCCCTGGTAAGGTCTATGCAAGGGTACTGGAGAAGAGAGTCCGGCTTATAGTCGAACCTCGGATCCAGGAGGAGCAGTGCGGGTTCCGCCCTGGTCGTGGAACACTGGACCAACTCTTTACCCTCTCCAGGATTCTCGAGGGTTCATGGGAGTTTGCCCAACCAGTCCACATGTGCTTTGTGGATTTGGAGAAGGCATTCGACTGTGTTCCCCGGGGTATTCTGTGGGAGGTGCTTCGGGAGTACGGGGTACATGGCTCTTTGCTACGAGCCATTCAGGCCCTGTACAAACAAAGCAGGAGCTTGGTTCGCATGGCCGGCAGTAAGTCAGACTTTTTCCCAGTGAGAGTTGGACTCCGTCAGGGCTGCCCTTTGTCACCGATTCTATTCATAATTTTTATGGATAGAATTTCTAGGCGCAGTCAGGGGATGGAGGGTGTCCGGTTTGGTGACCTCAGGGTCACATCGCTGCTGTTCGCAGATGATGTGGTCCTATTGGGGACATCAGGCCGTGAACTTCAGCTTTCACTGGATCGGTTTGCAGCCGAGTGTGAAGCGGCCGGGATGAGGATCAGTACCTCCAAATCCGAGGCCATGGTTCTCACGCGGGAAAGGGTGGAGAGCCCTCTCTGGGTCGGGGATGAGCTCTTGCCTCAAGTGGAGGAGTTTAAGTATCTCGGGGTCTTGTTCACGAGTGATGGTACAAGGGAGCGGGAGATTGACAGGCGGATTGGTGCTGGGTCAGCAGTGATGCGGGCTCTTTACCGGTCTGTTGTGGTAAAGAAAGAGCTGAGCCATAAGGCAAGGCTCTCGATTTACTGGTCGATCTATGTTCCCACCCTCACCTATGGTCATGAGCTTTGGGTAATGACCGAAAGAACGAGATCGCGAATACAAGCGGCTGAAATGAGTTTCCTCCGCAGGGTGGCTGGACTCTCCCTTAGAGATAGGGTGAGAAGTTCGGTCATCCGAGAGGGACTCGGAGTAGAGCCGCTGCTTCTTCACGTCGAGAGGAGCCAGTTGAGGTGGTTCGGGCATCTTGTTAGGATGCCTCCTGGACGCCTCCCTTGGGAGGTGTCACAGGCAAGTCCACCGGGGAGGAGACCCCGGGGAAGACCCAGGACACGCTGGCGTGACTATATCGCCCAGCTGGCCTGGGAGCGCCTCGGAATCCCTCCCAGGGAGCTAGTGGAAGTGGCTGGGGAAAGGGAGGTCTGGGCTTCATTGCTCAGGATGCTGCCCCGCGACCCGAACCCCGGAGAAGCGGAAGATGATGGATGGATGGATGGATGGACCAAACCTATGGAAGCCCGTTTACGGCTCTTGAAAAAATAAGTTCATATAGTATCTCGTAATCATGACTCATGAGTGTGTTATGATTACATTTTCTCATAATTATGAGACGCTGAATTACTTTTGTACCACCAGTTCCGTGATGTCATCATGGAAGAGGATTCCAGTAGCAACCTGTGCAGCTCTGGTGAATTCCATGCCCAAGAGGACTAAGGCAGTGCTAGATAATAATGGTGGTCACACAAAATATTGACACTTTGAGCATAATTTGGACATGTTCACTGTGAGGTGTAGTCACATGCATTGCCAGCTATTTAGACATTAATGGCTGTGTGTTGAGTTCTTTTCAGAGGACAGTAATTCTACACTGCTATACAAGCTGTACACTGACTACTTATATCCAAGTTTCATTTCTATAGTGTTGTCCCATGAAAGTATTTATAGTATAATAAAATATTTGCAGAAATGTGAAGGGTGTACTCACTTTTGTGAAATACTGTAGTTTGACATTGATGTACTTAGACGCCATGCTATCTGTAGCTACGTTCCTAAACAAAGGAGCTTTCTATAGCTGCTAGCACCAGCAGTCTCTGTCACACATTTAATAGGTCATAAAGTGTAATATGAATTTGACAGACTTTGTTGAACCTATCTTATAGCTAATGGTAGGCTATGGGCTACAGGTGCAGTAGTTAGTTAGCATACCATAGCAGTTTAAGTTAGGCCAACTTCATAAGAGGAGCAAATATTAGCTAGCTAGCTGTGTGGCTAGCTAGCTCTGCCACAGCACACCATTCTTTTTGTTTCATTAAAATTTTTGAACATACATCAGATAATGTCCATCTTTCACTCCTCACTCAGAACATGACAACCTAGCTTGTATGTAAGTGCTGCGGTAATGCTGTGACATTTTGATTTTCTGACATGTTTATGATATGGAAGAACCACGTGTGTATGAGCTAGCTAACAGTGGCTGTTCATACAAGCATGTGGGACAAATTACACAGTCGATGGTTTACTGTGATAGCTTTTTGAAGATATGAGTACAAACTTTACTGGTAAATGTCATGCAAAAAGCTTATGTTAGCTGGGAAATAGCCATTGTTAGCTATAACTTAAGTCCATAATATTCAAATTACAAATAGTAGTTCCACTTTCTTTAAAAAAAAAAACAAAAACAAATATTACAGAAATTACTGGAAAGACTGCTGGATGTGAGCAGATGAAGCAGCAGTAAATAGGGCTACACTGCACACACAGCATTTTAGATCTGTTCGAGATTAATCAGTACTTCAGTCCGCTTTGTGTTCCCACTATTTATTGCGACACTGCACTGAAACTAAAATATGGCTGTTGTAGCACAGTGTTTAATTGCAAAGGTACAATAGAATAACATTGACATCACATCTGTGAAAAGGGCTCATTGTATGAGCATGACCTGCTAATGATACCATCACGATGACCAGGTGGAGGCTGGGCTAAAAGCCTGTTGGTGTTGCTTTTTAAATGTCTTCTCCTCTTTTCTGGAGTAAAGGTGGTACATAAATCAAGTAGCCATCTAATCATTAAAACAGATTTCTTATCTCTTGTGAAACATTACATGGTCAACTGGCATTATTCCACTTCCATATGGAAAATGAATCCCATCTGAATAGAGCTACTGTGCCTTGAAACACAGATTGGGATACATTTTCATTACAGCCTAGTCGTCGTCATCACCATCTTGTTGAACTAAGGCAACGTTCATGAGGTCAGAGTTCAGCGCGAGGTCAAAGGCCGCTTAATCCCCATAACCCTGAAGGTGGCTGCAGCGATCTTCTCATACAGCAGGAACATGAGGGCAGCAGTGAGGACTGTTTGAAGCAGTTTAGCCTCCAGTCCTTTAAACAGCCCCAATATACCTGACCTCCTACATCACAAAACACACAAACAAATATTAAGAAGTTAAAGCAAAGGTTTAGTTCAAAAATCACATTTCAGTTTCAACAGGATTTCAGAAGGATTTCAGGATATTAAAAGCTTAATTTTGCCATTTTACAAAATTGGCAGGAATATTTAAGTTTCAATGAATATGAGCTTTGGGGGTTGAGAGTGGTTGCAGTGTAGAACGCTGGAAATTTGTGAAGGTTATAAATTTCTTATTTACAGGGCTGGACTGGTAATCTGGCGTACCGGGCATTTTCCCAGGGGCCGACAGTCCTCAGGGGCCGATGCTGTTGGATTCGTGCAAAGAAATTGAAGAGTCTCAGTGTAGATGCTGCAAAATGTGTATAAATCACAGACGTGTTCGCTGCTGTAGCCACCACGTCCTCTGTAGGTGAAGACAGCAGCGGCAAAGGAGAGGAGCAGCCAAGATGCAGGCTTTTGACAGGGAAGCCGAGGGACAGACTGAGCAGAAAAGCGTAGTACGTAAGCAGGTAGTAACGTTAGGATAACGCAGGGACTTTGAGGTGATGGAGGTAACGTTAGCTCTGTTACATGAGAATGATGAGCAATGGTGATTGATTAGTATCAGTATTTAGTGGTATTGCATACTTCCCAAAATCTGGCACGACACAGCTCCTTTCATGGATCCCTTTTTTTTTCTCTTAGGAAGCCTTTGTCTCTCAGGTTTTGTTGACTGTTCGTTTTCACAAAGTAAGCAATATAAGTGTGAAAATGTATTTAGTTGTAGTTATTTTTCATTTCTGTTACTTCCTTTTTTTAAGTTGCCATGATTAAAGAGATATTTGGTATTCAGTGTTTTGGATATTGACATGGTAAGAATATTATTTGTGATTGTGATATAGTAATGCTAAGACTGAATCCAATGCGCTCTGCTAATTATGAGGGGCCGGTCTAAACCAAAAATGCAAGGGCCGATTTTTTGTCCCAGTCCAGCCCTGCTTATTTATATAACTTGTTTTACATGTAGGCCAATTACCTCCTAGCCTAGTTTGGTTATTTAATTTGATTAGTAGCCTAGTCAGAAATTTTAAATGAAGTACTTAGAGCATCCAGTAGTGCTGTGACTCTGAACTAACATCTAACCCCACAGCTAATGTGCTCTGTTTTTACAGCATCCAGAGCAGGCAACTGGTTGCAAAAGACTGGGAGGAGTATTCAAACAAACATGCACATAAGCAATAAGAATGGAACTGACAAAATCACGACAGTCATGTCCAGCTTAGCCTTAACCCCAGCACTTTGAAAGCACTTTCCAGATGTACACGTTGAGTGCAGAAATAATGTGGTGATTAGATAAAATTGTGAGCTCTGGCAGCTGGCAAGATCTGGCTACTGTGAGGACTGGCTAAATTTTTGTGAATTCTTGCAATTGCAAGATCACAAGCTTGGTACCAACAGGACGTAATGGTACATGGTTGATATAATGTAGTGGGGTTGGCACTTCTGCCTTTGACTGGAGTTCAATCCCCCACCAGGGCAAGCACCCTACACTATGCCAATAAGAGTCCTTGGGCAAGACTCCTAACACCTCCTTGGTCTACCTGTGTAAAATGATCAAATTCTAAGTCACTCTGGATAGGAGCAAATGCTGTAAATGTACTCAAGGGTCTTTGGTAACAATTGCATCTGGAGTCAGTGGCAATTTAACAAATTCTTTACTGTTCCACTTGAAGATAAAGCCACAAAGCACTATGACCAACAAATGCATTGAAATGCATGTCAGAATTATATGCTGACTTGTCGACTGATATTTTCAGAATTCTTTCTTTATAAAGAGTTTGAAATGCTGAGCTAGTTACAAAGCTAACACTAATGTTATTAGCATTTATGCTAGGCTCAACAAAACAAGCGTTTTGGCTTGTAATGTATAACGTACACGTTGTGATTGATTCATATTCATTCATATGATTCTGTGTAATTGTAGACATTTGTGTGAGGGAACAACATTATTTCACATCAGCACAAGTTGTGTTAAGCGAACACAATGTGGCATAAAATTACCAAAATAAATAACCTGTTAATTGTTTTTATGATTGTTCCAGCTAAGGAGGTGGATAACGAACTAGGACTAACACAGTTCCATGGATTAATTCTTGTCTTTGAATGTCCTAATTGTCCAGCTTTCTAGATTTGTGTGTGTTTACCTGACTCTGTTGATGATCAAGTACATAACACTCCTCAGGCTGCTTTGAAGTTTGGACTGTTCTGTCGGCTGCCTGTGCTGACCAAACTGACCAACACACAATAGTTAAAGACAGGACATCAACATGACACACACCCACTTCAAACTCAACCTTAACATTAAATTAAAATGGTAACATTTTACTGTAGAGTAGCCTGTATAAAGCTATGTGGCACTAACATAAGCCCTTCATGCCACAGAACTACATAAACATTTATGAACATCTAATCTAATAGTCATTAAGGCTGCATTTACCAACTTTGATGTCAAGTTCGTATAACATTGTCATCAGGTGACTTGATTTTTACGGACATGAGTTTGGAAATTGACATGATACTTTCCGGGGTGAAATGCCACAGACTCTGTAACTCATGACAAAGCTGATAATATGACATGATAAGCCAGAAGTCAGGCTAGTTTAACTTAGTTAATTTTCTGTAGTCCTTGGGTATGGTAGGTTTCAATGTACCATTTACAATTTTTAAAAGATAAACTCACTGAGTCAGTGTTCACAGTGGTTTAGATAGGAATGAGACATCTGGAGTTTAATGCTCTGGCAAGGCAAAATAGTCCCCAAAGAAAATCCTGTTTTTCTGTCACTATTTAACACTACATATAAAAACTCCATAGACAAGTGCAGGCTCACTGGTGGTTTTGGATAGTAAATAAAATAGCTATATTGGTTATGGAGACACTGTGACACCTAGTTCCTATCACTACCACTGTAAAGAAATCTGAGTCTGTAAATTTCTCTTGAATGAAACATTTCGCATCAAAACACTCTGAATGATTTTGTTTACTCAGAAATGCTGAAAAAAACAGCAGAATTTCCTTTTAAACATCATGTAATCAGCATTATGTCACTGTGATCTATAGGAAGCTACAAAGTTGGGTGTTATAATATGCTATATCATAACACTCAAAAAAGTGTAATGGTAAATCAGTGTCAGAAAAAAAGTTATGTCACTTGACATAGGGGTTGTCAACTCAATAAATTTGACCACAGTAGCCTTTACGACAGACAATGCCTACTGGAGTAAAGTGTTCATAAATGATTATGTAGATTTAAGTCAGCTGTAATGATGGGCTTATGTAGGTGTCATGTAGATATATGAATGCTGCCAAACAGCACAGTGTTATCATAAAAGCCATTCTTATAAAACATTTTTAGATAGTATTTTAATAAGAGAATTAATGTCAATATCTTACCCGTAGGATGGACTGCACTGTCTGCAGTGGATATGTTACAGTAGTAGCTACAGCTTTTGCTATGGCTCCGATAGCAAACACCTCCAACGATGACAACTATATAATGACAAGAGAAGCAGATGAGCCCAACTGCAGCACAATTTGAACACCCCTCTACTTCATCCATCAGCAGAAATGGACCATCACAGGACCACTGCTATAAAGACATTTTTGATAGCAGTGCTCTGATACTCTTGTACCAGAACCATACACACTGCCATGTCAGTGTTATTGCTGTGCTGAGAATGGCCCACTGCCCAACGAATATCTGGTCAGTAGTGGCTCTACGGTGGTCCACTGAAGGAGGGGGTAGAGGGGTAACAAATTAGGCAAAGAAATAGATGACATACAGTCTGTAATTGTAAGTCTACAAACTGCACTTGTGTGGTAAGTGTTTTTGATAGACTAGCAGCTTGCATATATAGTGGTGTTTGTGTGAACAAACCTCTCTGTGCACTCCTCCCCTCAGATGCCTCTTCAGAGTCTCATATATCATGAACTGGATGCCAGGGTTCAGCACTAGCAGCAGAGAGGGACATGTCCCATTCCACAAAGCACCCACTCCCTCATTTTGCACAATCTGGACTAATGCATCTACACAGGGCGCAGAAAGACAAAGATATGCAGAATGAACTGAATGCCTTAAATCAACAGTTCAGCCAAAAGTCAAATTAATGCAGTTTTCCCATTATAGCATAGCACTGTTCATAAAAATAGACAGAGGTGTGTCACACAGTGAAAAATGGTAGCAGCTAGGGCAGAATGATGGGGACAAATATCTAATTGCATTGTTTATGACCAATATCATGGCTGTGATTTCAACTGTGATTATTTTCCATACATTGAGGTGGGAACACTTTATTATAAAAGGCCCTAATAAACAGCAAATTATTATATAATCATTTGTTTATTACAGTTAATAATTACAATACATAATACAAATAATATAACACAAATAATTGATCATCATTATAAAATGCAGGAACCTAATTTTTAATCATGGTTTGTTAATGATGACAATCATTTTGTACTAATGACCCATAAATGGCATAACTTGAAATATTAAGCCTTTGTTAATGATATGTAGTTTTTTTTCCCCTGGCTTGAGGCATATTACTTCATATACACACATCCTACACATGCTACAAGTAACTACTATCTACTATGTTGTCTACAAGTGTACAGTTAGCTGTTTATAATTGTAGAATTTACTAACAACCACATAAGAATCTGTTCTAACTAACAGCAGCACGTTAGAAATTCATCAACAGAGGAGAGACAGTATTTACTCACCTACAATCCCACGATAGTGCGTGGGTTCTATGTCTTCATTCCTGAACTTTGCCCCCTGCAGTTTGAGTCTGGTGTTGACCACCCAGAGTGGCGTTGTAACAAGAACATTCACTACACCTGCCCATCAAAACACACACACACACAGACACACACAAACAGTTACAGTTTTTCTGAAACTGCAAGATGCTAAGAAGCTAATTCATGCTTCTTTTTTTGTGGCTAGACTACTGTAATGCGCCAAGTTACCTGCAACTATTGACAAACTGTAACATGTCCAGAGCTCTGCAGCTAAAATACTAACAAAAAAGAGAACATATAAACTTGTTTTGGCTTTATTACACTGGCTTGTTTAGAACTAATTAAAAAAATATTTTACTGATTTATAAATCTCTTAATGCTGCTTTGCTGAATGTTTCTAGGATGAAGCAAAAAAAATACTAGTGAAGTGGCGTTCTGTGTTTTTACCAATTAACATTTGTCAGGCATCATCTGTAAGCAGCTTTAAAAAGTACATGAAATCATTTTTATTTAACTCAGCATTCTGTTAGGTTCCTGTTTTTATTTTATTGATCTTTCTTTGTTTCATTCTCAGTTTATTTATTTCTATGGTTTTATTCTACTTTCTTGCAATTTTAATGTTTATTCATATTTCTTTTGAAGTTGGGATGTTGTGTAAAACATAAATAAAAACAGAATACGATGATTTGCAAATCCTTTTCAACCTATATTCAATTGAATACACTACAAGATATTTAATGTTCAAATGGATAAACTTTATTGTTTTTTGCAAATATTCACTCATTTTTAATTTGATGCCTGCAACACATTCCATAGAAGTTGGGACAGGGGCATGTTAACCACTGTGTTACATCACCTTTCCTTTTAACAACACTCAATAAGCTTTTGGGAACTGAGGACACTAATTGTTGAAGCTTTGTAATAATAATAATAATAATAATAATACATTTAGTAATGGCGCCTTTCAAAGCACTCAAGGACACCTTACAACGGTTAAAAGAAGAATGGTAGAGTATAAAAGAGGATAAAAAACAAAAAACAAACAGATAAACAAATCAACATACATTCAAATACTTTCAACCAGACGAGACACAAGACAAACAGAGAAAAGTGAAGATGAGGAATCAGGAGTATGCAAGTGTGAATAGATGGGTTTTAAGCCAAGATTTGAAGGTAGTTAGACAATCAATATTGCGAATTTGGGTAGGAAGGGTGTTCCAGAGAGACGGTGCAGAGTGGCTGAAAGCTCTTGCTCCCACGGTGGACAAGTGGCCTGGAGGGAGAGTGAGCTGGCCAGCTGACGAGCAATTGGTGTTCTAGTAGGTGGAGTTCTTTCCCATTCTTGCTTGATGTACAACTTCAGTTGCTCAACAGTCCGGGGTCTCCGTTGTCGTATTTTGCGCTTCATGATGCGCCACACATTTTCAATGGGAGACAGGTCTGGACTGCAGGCAGGCCAGTCTAGTACCCGCACTCTTTTACTACGAAGCCACGCTGTTGTAACACGTGCAGAATGTGGCTTGGCATTGTCTTGCTGAAATAAGCAGGACGTCCCTGAAAAGACGTTGCTTGGATGGCAGCATATGTTGCTCCAACACCTGTATGTACCTTTCAGCATTAATGGTGCCTTCACAGATGTGCAAGTTACCCATGCCATGGGCACTAACACACCCTCAAACCATCAGAGATGCTGGCTTTTGAACTTTGCGCTGATAACAATCCGGACAGTCCTTTTCCTCTTTGGCCCGGAGGACACGACGTCCATGATTTCCGAAAAAAACATTTTGAAACGTGGACTCGTCAGACCACAGGACAATTTTCCACTTTGTGTCAGTCCATCTCAGATGAGCTCAGCCCCAGAGAAGCCGGCGGCGTTTCTGGGTGTTGTTGATATATGGCTTTCGCTTTGCATGACAGAGTTTTAAGTTGTACGTATAGATGGAGCGACGAACTGAGTTCACTGACAGTGGTTTTCTGAAGTGTTCCTGAGCCCATGTGGTAATATCTGTTACAGAATGATGTCGTTTTTTTAATGCAGTGCTGCCTGAGGGATCGAAGGTCACGGGCATTCACTGTTGGTTTTCTGCCTTGCATGTTGAGAAACGTTGCTCTTAAACTGTTGGACTATTTGCTCATGCAGTTGTTCACAAAGTGGTGAACCTCGCCCCATCCTTGCTTATCAATGACTGAGCCTTTCAGGGATGCTCCTTTTACTCCAAACAGGTGTTTTTTGAGCATTCCTCAACTTTCCCAGTCTTTTGTTGCCCCTGTCCCAACTTCTTTGGAACATGTTGCAGGCATCAAATTCAAAACGAGTGAATATTTGCAAAAAACAACAAAGTTTATGTTTGAACATTAAATATAATTTGGGGCAGTCGTGGGCTGGAGGTTAGGGAACCAGCCTCGTGACCGGAAGGTCGCCGGTTCGATTCCCAGAGCCGACAGCACATGACTGAGGTGTCCTTGAGCAAGACACCTAACCCCCAACTGCTCCCCGGGCGCTGTGGATCGGGCTGCCCACCGCTCCGGGCAAGTGTGCTCACTGCCCCCTAGTGTGTATGTGGTGTTGCACTTCACGGATGGGTTAAATGCAGAGGTGAAATTTCCCCGTCGTGGGACTAATAAGGGTCACTTAATCTTAATCTATCTTGTCTTTGTAGTGTATTCAATTGAATACAGGTTGAAAAGGATTTGTGAATCATTGTCTTCTGTTTTTATTTATGTTTTACACAATGTCCCAACTTCATTGGAATTGGGGTTGTAGACAGCATTTCTATTAACTGTTATTTTTGATTTTACTGTTTAGTAAATTAGTTAAAAGTAGTAGTAGTACTAGTAGTATCATATGTGCGGGGAAGACACTTTATAAGTTACCAATACTAAGTCTTCAAGTAATGTATTTAGAGTAATTTCATGTAATTGATTTTGTGCATTGAGCACACTTGTAACAGAAATCAGGTATGGTGTTCTGAAACATTCAATTTGCAATATCAATGACAGCATTTTGCCTGGAGGCTTATTTCACTAAAACACTTTTAACACTAAAAGAGCACAAGCTACAGGTTTTGTAGGGCTGGTTTTAGAGGGGTAACCAGGAGTTGGCAACCCAAATGTTAAGAATGTTCAACAAAAATCAAACCACAAGGTGGATCCACAATATTTTAGGCCCATTTTACCATTTCAGCTGTAAATATGTCTCTGTATGTATTACTCTACTGAATGAAAACACAGAATTTGCTCTGCTTTAAGCTTTAACTCTAGCCACCATCTCTGGCAGGAAACTTTTTCTCCAAAAGTAGAATATTTTCTAGTTAAATATCTCTCAGCATTCGATTTTTATGAGACTTCTCGTTACAATTTTCTTGTTCTCTTGGCCCCCCAGGGACCATTTAAAGTGGAAGGGGAAAATAAGAAGCTGGCGAACGAGAAGCTGACTTCAGCTTCGTGACTTTTTAGTGTTGAACAGTTTCTTGTTGCAGATAAAATATATCAGAAAACCGGCTGGAGTGAAGTCCATTTGTCTCCAAATTATTAATGTTTGACTTAAATCTCTCTCTCTCTCTCTCTGCCTTTTCCTTAGCTACTAGCTACGCTTGATTTTTGTCTGCATTGCTAGTCTGTACACCATCCTCAGGTTTGAAGGTAGGTGAATTAGCAGTTACACATTATACATTTATTGTTAAAACTGGCTCAGAATGGGATTTCAAGGGGGACATACCCTTGTTAATAGCAGATTTTACCTCAAACCAGCACCAGCCACAAAGTTTAACAAATGTATCTGGACATGTTTTCTTGTTATGAGTTTGCGTCTGGCCCAGCAAGACTAGGTAAGCCATGAGACTTGTACCATTTAATCTAACCACTCTGAATGACTTTCTTGACTCATCAACAAGCTAACTGTACTGAAATTAAGACAAAGTATGTGTTGTTTCTCCTTTAATTTCACCAATCACTGACAGAGCTGACCTGCGGCAATGCCGATGATTAGGTCTTTCCCTGGGGTTGACTTTTGGCCCTGAAGCCACATGGCCTTCAGACTGTGGAAGCAGTAGAAGTAGACGAAGTT
Source organism: Pygocentrus nattereri (assembly GCF_015220715.1). Classification (NCBI taxonomy): domain Eukaryota; kingdom Metazoa; phylum Chordata; class Actinopteri; order Characiformes; family Serrasalmidae; genus Pygocentrus; species Pygocentrus nattereri. The sequence continues at coordinate 17,786,698 of NC_051211.1, read as the reverse complement.
GGAGCAACAGAGACTGCAAATGACTGGAAACCAACCTCTGTAGGGAGCTAAACTAGAGAGAGAAAGAAAGAAGGAGAGAGAGAGAGAGAGAGAGAGAGAGAGAGAGAGAGAAAGAAAGAGATAATCTGATAACAGTGCCACTCTATGAGACTACGAGGCAGCAGTTTGCTGCCAAAGAGACTAAGGCCAGAATTACATGCAGCTGCATCAAACCACACTGACTCCATTTAATGTGTTAACAGAATTTATGGTACAACACAAGTCCTGGGCTGGTTAAGACAGACTAAATATTCTCTGTCCCTCCTCAGATTGATTTCAGTCTTAGCTTCTATTTAGTCTTTTCTATCTTACCTTTACAATGGAAGCAGCACAAATTCCTCCACTGTGAATGTTTATTGTGGCTGTTGGAATAATAACTGATCAGGGCTGAAATTCCCAAAAGCACAGAACACTCTCTCAGTTAAGATGATCTTGACACTGAGATGCTTTTGGGAAACTGAGCCCTGCTTTACAGACAAGGCAGTTGAGTCTCTGACTGGCCTAAGAGAGGTTACAACAGAATAAAATTCCCCTCTTCTCCCCAGATCCCGACTGCACTCTGTGACTTACAGGCCTTCCTCCTTAATGATCTCCGCCAGGATAGCTGGTGTGGACTTAGCTTTCCGTTTATCATCCACTGCAAAACAAGAGACAAATACATAACACAAATACACTGTAAAAATGCTACTGAAAGAACGAATAACTCCTTCATGAGGGCAGCAGTGTTGGGACAGGCCAGATTCTATCCAACCTCGACTATCACATATTTCAATGTCAGCTTCTCTCTCTCTCTCTCTCCAGTAGCAGATTTGAAGAGTTGGTCAGAATGCATCGCTCTCAACTGCATTTATTTTAGGCTGTAAGAAGTGATCATTTATTTGAATGATATTCAATAAAGTACGCACAAAAAGACTGTCATTGGAGGAAATATTGGTGGCGAACTCTGAGCTTCCATGATGCACTGAATTTTTTCGTAAAGTATTTTAATCAACTCAATTCATCATTAGGTCAGAGATTCACACCACAATTGGATGTTAATTGTCTGAGACCTAAATGTTCAGTCAGTGTACTTTGACTACATGGTGGAAGTATGAATAGGAGCTGAATCCCTGCAGTACCTTGCAGCCGAAGCCTCGCCGTGTCCAGGGGAAAAAACACGGTCATTGCTGTCACGCTGCCCTGCACATTTACACATTAAAAAAAAAACAGTATAGTTACACTTACATTGGCAAAACATGTTCACTCTTTCCAGTAAATCATCAAGATCATTTTAAACTCATCTGGCTTATTACAAGCTCAACATTTGCAACCTATGGTCTGTGCAAGTCAACAGGACTATATGAATTATAATGAACAACAATGGTCATTGTTTCTATCTATTAAGTCAATGCTCCATCTGTCCATTTACTTATTCAATTGCTTATTCAATATTCTCTGAATTTAAGACTTACAGGGATATTTCTTGCAAAAAAAAGGGGGTTTTAGACATTTGACCATTTGCTGTATATCCCCTCTCACTCATGCACATTTTGCCATGATTCAAATGCAAGACATCTAGCCTTCTAAAATCAGCACCCCTAAAATCATCAAACGCTTATGATGTGATGACCCTTCATCCCAGATACACAGCTTTTTCTGAAGAAATTTAAATTAGACACAGAGTTTTGTGTTTTTTTGTACTTCAACTGTACATTTTTTTCCAAAGTGGTTACACCAGCCATTTCGGAGTGGTGTACACAGTCGGTTGTCTTTAAAATTAATAATGTGTTTCCTTTTGAATGTCATATTACTTTTTTGTAAGCATAACTTGGAGCCACATATATTTGATTTAATAAATGTCATCATTCTTTTGGGTAAATATCATATTCATATTTGTAAATGAAAAACATGGACTGTTTTGATTTATTTGTGACTTCACTCAATTCCTTCTACTCTTTAGACATTTGAAAGTCTTTTTGCAGGGGTTCTTCAAATTGACGTTTATGAAAAAACCCCAGCACGAAGACAAAAAACCTGTATGAAAAACCATGTCCATGATGAAATAACTTCTAACATAACTATGCTCTATTTTCCCCTCTTGATCATTTTTATTTATTCATCTGTTTTTGCATTGCCTTGTGACTTTTCAACGTTCGTTGTAATGACACTTGTGTAGTTTCACTTCTTTCATCCATGTATTTTCGATTGACTAATTTCCCCATTTTGTTCTATTATTTTTGTCAGCTAAAAGAGGAAAAACAGTTAAAGGAACTCACTTCATTCACACCATCAACATGCAGCATTTTAGATTAAACTCAGTTTCACTGAGGTTCTCTTTTTGAGCAGTTGGTGAGAGGAGAGCAGAGTTTGAGTTGTATGCATCTGTTTAACTGCGCGCTGGCTAATGCATTGAGATGAAGACTAAATGAAGCGTAAATGTAAATAAAATTTTTACATACCCCCAGTGATACAAAGTACCATAGTTGGGGAACCACTAGGGTAGAGTGTGATAGAGGAATCATGTACCAACAGATGGGCTAGTGTCTGCAACTGTAAACCAGCAAGGTAGGGTTTCTAATAAAATAGCCGATCCTGGACATATGTCATTATAAACCTGATAGATAGATAGATAGATAGATAGATAGATAGATAGATAGATAGATAGATAGATAGACAGTCATATAAACGAGGTGGGGAAATAGACAGACAGACAGAACGTTTCATGTTGCTTGCAGGTACATATAATCTTTGAACCCAGCATTACAACTCAGTCCTACTTTTGTGTGTGTGTGTGTGTTTTACCATCGCTCCGGCCATCGCATGCACGAGACTTTCGTAAGAAAAAACCTCTGCAAGGTAAAAACTCTGCGAGTCCATCTGGATGCGGATCTGAAGCGGCTCCTGGTTGTTTATGAGAACTTTAGTTTAGTCGCCTCTGAACCGGCAACGTCACTCTTCACTCTTCAAACACATAAAGCTGCTGTTTCCAGCCGACGGCGTCTGAGCGCTGCACTGCAGGTCGATTATAGGCCAATGAAAATGCGGTCACAGTTCGCGAACTGATTGGATAACAGTGACAACGCTTGAGAATGCACGCACCTGATTGGGCAATCCTCCGATCAATCTTATGAGGGCCGCGCCCCAATTCGCCGGTCAAGTTTCCCTGCTTTGAACCATAGCAGCGTCTGAAAGCGCATCCTTCCACACCAATGAGTATGTTAGATCAGTAACTGACCAGAGCCGGTTTATGAGGAGCCTGGCCACTTCCTATCCCCCCGTTATATCAGAAACAAGACTGCTAAACAGCAGAGGGCGCCCGCGAGTGAGTCCTCAATGAATGGGAGTAAATGGCACTCAGTGGCTAAAAAAGAAAAGTTAAAGTTTGTAGTCCTTAATTTTAGAAAGTAGAAGGATGTATTTCACTAAAAAATCAAAGAAATCTCGCCTATATATATATATGTATATATATATATATATTTTTTTTTTTTTTTTTTTCTTCTTCTTCTTCCTTTTTTTCTACAGCAAACTGGTTTTTGGGCAGCAAGAGGCGGGCTTTAGCGATAGAGCGTGACGGTTGATTGGCGAGCGGAGCAGCTCATTGGCTGTTCGCGCTCACTGACGTCATGGACACACATGAGGCGCCCTTTTAAACTCCTATAACTCTAGTTTAAAAGCTCTTATATAAAAATATAACAGCGGTGTTAAATGTTTTATGCTATTCTGTGTTCAGGAAAAGATTGTATTTTTTTACATTAAAAGTGTTTAAGCGTTTCTAAACGCTCTGTATTTGGTTGGTGTGGTGTAGTGTAGTGGGTAACACCTCTGCCTTCTATGCTGTAGACTGGGATTCAAGCCCCCTACACTAGAGAGTCAGCCAAATGCCTAAAACAGCATATAAAATTGTAAAAAAAAAAAAAAAAAAAAAAAAAAAAAAAAAATATATATATATATATATATATATATATATATATATATATATATATTTAGTAGTGAAATTATTGTATTGTTTTATTATTATTGACTAAATATGCAGTGTTGTTGTTTTTATTCATTTTTAAACTAAAACTAATCCAGTAAAAATTGACCTCAGACTCCATTTTTAAAGAGACTTTATTAAACTCTATTAAAACTGTTTTAAACACAAAAATAATTAAATATTAAAATAAATTCATTAATTATTAATCACATTAATATTATACATCACACACACACACACACACAGGTCAGCAGTGCACAGCATGAGAACATCGCATTATGGAAAGATTATCCTCTAAAAACATTTGAGATGTTTGAAAATATAGCTTTTCATATTCATTTGTTAAAGCGAATTTAGTCTTACTTTTAGGCAGCTGATTATTTGATGATGTATTACCTTATGTCATTTATTATTTTACTTATTCATGATCTAATAATGCCCTGCGATGGACTGGCGACCTGTCCAGGGTGTATCCTGCCTTCCGCCCGAAGACTGCTGGGATAGGCTCCAGCATCCCCCCGTGACCCTGATGGAGAAGCGGCTTAGAAAATGGATGGACGGATGGATGATGTAATAATTGTTATTTTTGGTACTGTGCAGTAATTTTACTGGCTATATCTTGTACTGACATGTACAACTGACAAAGGGCCAAGTCAGTTCTTGTGTCATTAATGACTCAAAACTTGTTGAAGTAGTTTGGGTTGGGCTCAGATCAAATTTTAGGCCTGGACCAGGTTTGAGAGCTTGTACTTTAAGGCATTGTTATAGTTTGTCATTTGTTTGATGCATTGCATTTGCATTATCAAGCATTTGTTGATGTTTCATGTTTGGGATTTTTGAATAAGCTGAAAATTAAAAGTGGTAAAATAAATTTAAATTTTCCACAACATTCATATTCATATTTTGTACTCTCAGACTTCAAACCCACATATTTATTAAACACCTTGAAACCATAAAGGCCTTAGTACTTATCATTTAAAACCTAATAATAATGCTGTGTGCAGTGCAACCCCATCACATGCAATTAATTTAACCATAAAAAAGAGCCACAGTCGCCTCTTGCACACTGATTACACGTGAGACAGACAGCAACACACTGCAAGAAAGTTTTGTGTGTGGCTGCTCAGAAAGGCTTCGTTAGACTGTAAAAAATGCGTTACATATACTGATCAATGTGAAGAATAAATGCACTATATAGACAAAAGTATTGGGACACACCTCTTAATCAGTGAATTCATTTGCCATAGGTGAATAAAATGAAGGACCTAGCCATGCAGTCTGCCTTTATAAACACTTGTGAAAGAATGGGTCACTCTAAAGAACTCACTTAATTCAAGCGTGGTTATGTAATAGGAAGCCACCAATGTAAAAAGTCAGTCCACAAAATTTCTTTCCTCTTATATTCCACAGTGAGCTGTGAGTGGTATTATTGAAAAGTGGAAGCGTTTAGGAACCACATCAGGTAATCTGGCATTAAACTCAGCACAAAAACTGCACCAGGAGTTTCATGGCATGGATTTCTGTAGCCAAGCAGCTGCATGCACAGTGCCAAGAATGGAGATTGTGAGTCAGGCCCTTGTGTCAACATCAGTGTCTAACCTCATGAATGCTCTTCTGGATGAATGGGAAAAACCTCCCACAGACACTGCAAAATCTTGTAGAAAGCTTTCCAGAACAGTAAAAGCTGTAATAGCTGCAAAGGGGGGACAATTTTAATGCATATGGGTTTATAATGTGATGTCATATAAGAGCTCCAGTAGTTGTAATGTATAGGTGCCCCAATACTTTTGTTCACATGCTGTATGTGTGTGTATGAAATTCTTATATCTGGTTAAACATGGCAGCATGCTGTTTAAACATGAAGCCTGCTGGGCAAAGAAGTGCAGTTACATAAACCTATTTGTTTACTCTGCAAGTGGAGCATACAGAGACCCCCTCTGCATCACCTCTGCATTTTCAGCATCATTTATGATTTTGATCTTTTTTTCTTCAGTTTGGCCAATTGATTGATTTTTGTTTCTCGACAAAAACAACTACATTATTATTGCTACTATTAATAATAACTATTAATGATAAATGATCATTTTGTGTTCATTACACTTGCATTGATATTGTCTTTATGTTAATAAAATTTACATTAATGTTAGTAATTGAGATTGTTTTATCACTATTGTGCCTACACTATTAAATGTCATAGCGAATCTTATCACAATGATTTGAATACTAAGAGAAGTGTTATAAACAAATGGAAATGTTGGGTTAGATACATATAATATTACCCTGCCTTAAACCAAGTACATAACTCAACAAAACACCACAGTAGCAACACCACACCTGCTAACCTCAGAGCTCCTGTTCTTTCTATATGGAGAGCTGGTGCCACGACACTTCTTTAGTATCGGGTTCTCCAGAAACTGCAGCCTGTCCTTTCCTGTCTTACACTCCTCCAAGCCTTTATGTAGCTGCAGCTACCTGAAAACACACAAACACAACCATAAAGATTTGTTCATCTCTGACTTAAATCATGGAGTGTTAGATTTTCTCGTTTTTATAAAAACTTAAATTGAGAACATTTAAACTTTACATTTCTATTGTGTGCTATTAATTAATGTGCAGCATCACTGCACAAATAACCCGAGCCTAGACCAAGCTGAGTGTGGCTCATCCATGCTAGTCTCACCTTTGGCCTTGATGAAGCACAACACTGCTCTGCTCTGGACAACACTGCCTCTGCTCTGGATACAGCCCATCAGGCCAGCTGATATCCTGCACTCTGTGCCTCTCGGTGTGTTTCGCTGCATCAGAGAGGGAATGATGTCCATTCGGGGCAGTGTGGAGGGGGTCATCACATTACTGAGAGAGAATGAGAGACATATTTTTCAGTTTGTGTGTCAGGTGTAATACCCGTCCTCGCCACCAGCCTCACCTGAATACTGACATACTCCTTAGTTACACCCTGACCCCTCACCTGCAGCTCATTTCACCTGCCTATTTATGGATACTCAGTGTGAAGTATTGCCAGTCTACCTGCATATCAAGGCTTGTCTCCTCATTGTTTACGTTTTTGGATTGCCTTGACTCTTTTCTGTACTCTTTGATTCTGCTTCTGGATCTCCCTTTGGTGCTTTTGCTGGTTTTGAACTTTTCTAGTGTTTTGACGTTTGGACTGTTTATGACGCTGACTCTGGTTTTTGTGTTTTGGATTAGACGGGATTATGGATTCCGATCAGTCTGGAGAGTCTTCCTCACGTTGTGTATGTGGAAAATGTTGAAAAATAAAAACAAATGCAAAATTTTAAATGTTTATTGCACTTTCTGATAACTACCAATCTTCTAACATTTCTGCCATGTGTAGCTGAGTTTACAGGGACAAAATACAATATGACAATAGTGAATGTAATACACACACACACACACACACACACACACACAATGTAGTTTGTTGACAACAACCTATGGTTACCAGCATTCTGCTACTAAGACCACAACAGTTTTAAAAACTGGTTGAATTCGCATTCAGTATATTGAGTGCTTTATAATGGCTTATGATGTCTAAATTTCAGAGCTGGAACAATACATGTAAGCATTATTTTAATAATTAGTGCAGATAGTGCAATGCACTAGTGCAGATCTCTCTGATCTTCATTAGGAGGGAAACGGGGAAAGAGATTTCTCCACCAGATTCTCCATCGTTCTTCCTGCATGTTTGATCTAAAGGGAGAGAAAACACGACATGCACACCATCACCATCTTTATTATTATAAGCAATAACACGGCTGCTACACTTTTACAGATATTAGTACAATCTACATCTGCTCTGGACACAGATATGGTGAGAGAACCCGTAGCTGAAGGAGCCGTACGTGAACACCAGATCTGCGTCCAACTTGCAAACTTTCTGAGAACATAAGAAATCAATTCATATGTCTCTTTCTTTCTTCCACACAAGCAGAGTATGAAATAATAGAATATTACAAATACACATGGTACCTGGTGTGTGACCCTAAAGTTAAACTGATTAAACTTTCTGTAGGAAAAGACTAAAAAACAATATTACGCTATCATTACTGGTGATCAGTGACACTGATGTGGCTTAAATGAAAACTTTATACAGGTAGACGAATGAAAACAAGACTCACATTAAGGATTTCCTGCAGCTTGATGGAGTCTCTCCCCATGAGTCTGGCGGTAGCTGTATCAGAATCAGAAACAATCAGCTCCACCACCATCAAACTGGAGGGCTCAACCCCAAAAACTTCTTCCTTTTCAATTTCAATTATTTTGGACAAAGTAATGTGTTTAATAAATCGTTGGGCCTGCTGGCAGCCCTTGTCATTTAAGGGGTTAATCCTAGCTTGCTTGTAGCATGGAGCAATATTCATAGCTCGACTCCTCAACAAACTCCTTAACACACTGGTTTATCAGAAAAACAAATTAAACAGACAAAAATTTTTTTTTAAATCTTTTTTTTTGTTATTTGAATCAATTATGTGAGTGTAAAGTTAATATGTTGAAATGTATGTGTTGATACCCTGCAATGGTCTGGCAACCTGTCCAGGGTGTATCCTGCCTTCCACCCGATGACAGCTGGGATAGGCTCCAAAACATACATTTCAAGAGTTTTTATACACCCAAGCATTCATTAGCATCATTCCCTAATGCAGTCACTATTAATGTGACTTTACACTTTAGATGAGCTCAAAAAGAGAGAAATTAAATTAATCTGGTTTGAAACCAACTGAGGCTCCAAGTGGAATCAATAGACATGGTGTAGAATTTTCCTCAAGCTCATCTTCTTCCTCAGCTTGAACTTGTAGAGTGTGTGAGTTCTAGAAATGTGACTGAATCTAAACAGTGTAGACTTCATCAGCTGATGACGCATTCAATTTGGCTAAATTTGGTCCCTCCCTGACATTCAGTGGATCCAAACTAAATTAATGTAAGACAACAGGACTATGAGAGACTCACCTGCAGGTTCTCCACCTCAATGCACACTACTTCAGCTCTGTCATGGCCAGTCCACTCCATCTTCTCCTCAGCTGTCTGTTCACTCTCTGATTCATAAGTCTGGTCGTGAGTCAGAGTCTCTGTAGGTTGATGTTTTGCTTCCTGAGGGACAGTGTCACTCTCATCTCTCACCACGTTCTCCTCTGTAGGATCCTCTTAGGATGCGTGCCAGGGTCAGTTGAGGAGGGAGTGCATGGTTGAAGCTGCTCTTGCCTCAGATTGAGAAGGGCTCCTCTGTTTGGAGGAACAAGCCAACTAAAGGTCCTCACCAGTGCTTTCAAGCTGGAGTCCAACACTGAATGACTCTCCCCTTTTACCCTGGTGGGTAAAAGTGTGAACAGCAGCTAATGTTCTCTATCCTGGGAGATGTTTTAGGATGAAAGTCCAAATCTTTGTTTTCTAGTGTTTTAAAAGTATCTAATTCATTTCTAAAATAGTAAAGGTAATTATGACGCAGGGTTGTGTTGTATGATCAAAAACATCAGGTGATGTTTACAGCTGATATTTATGATAAATATTTTGACAAACTCATGCAGATCCTTATTTACATGTAATTTTGTCCCACATATTCTTTCACATTCAAGTTGGGGGCTTGATGTATAAACTCGTCATCAAGATATAAGCATTTGGTTTTGCACTAGGGTGCATTTTGTTGTAGACCACCTACCAAGAAATGTATTCCCTCTTAAATCTGACTTTGTGCATTTTACATCCATCAAATTTACATCTGTTGGTTCGAAGTGTATTTGTTGAAAAGCATCTTATACACTAGAATATGAAATATTAGTTCATAAACAGCCTCATTAAACACTCATATAAGCCATAAGAGAGCGGTTCCGCATTAAGGTTGGGGTGATTTTGGAGTAAGGGCTTAATCAGTCTTTAGAGTGTGTGCTTGAAGAGAGTGTGCTGCCACCTGATGTGAGGAAGAGGTGCTACATCTGCTTTTACCTAGAAAGCAGCAATATGTAGGCCTTTGTGCCTAGATTAACCACAGTCTTTGCTAATAAGATATAACAGCAAGTAAAGACTACACTAAAATAAGAGATATTAATCCATCAACAACCTTCAAAAATGCTCCTGTTCTGTAGAATAAGAGACAGCAGTCCATAAAAACCTTGATTAATGCTTCTATAGACTAGAATATGTTATATCTATCCTTAAAGCCACCTCAATAAACACTTCTATTTACCAGAATAAGAGTGAAGTGCTTCATTAAGGTTTTGGAGTGAGAGCTTAAAAAGGCTTTAGAGTCAGTTGGTGAAGTGAGAGTGCTGCCACCTGATGGAAGCATCTGAACTGATCTGAAGAGAAGCTACATTCAGGCCTTTGTACTGAACATAAAAATGTGTATTGTTGCAGCATAGTCTATATCAGATTTGTGTCTCATGAAGAGGGTGAGCTTTCAGTCAGATTGCAGTGAAATGCAGCGAAATACAGGATCTTGACTGAAACGCTCAGATTAAAAGGACTGATGTGGAATTGAGGTGTTGTGACTTTGAAGATGGAAAGTGTTTGAGAGAGATCTGAAGTGAAACTGTAGCTGCTGATGGTGCTGGTGATACGCTGCTTTATTTAGTTCTACAGGCGAGCTGAAGCTGTTATTTTAAACTGCAGTCACAGCATGAAGAGCACAAGAGAACAGACACATCTATGTGTATGTGTGTGTGTGTGTGTGTGTTTTCCAGAGCAGATGACTGATCTCATTGTTATCAGGTTTAATTAAGATACTATACACCAGAAGTCCTTAATGAAAATTCAGTAAGGTCCAGTCAAAGAAAAATTTCCTCAAGCAAAGGTCCAGAACATCATATGTCTATAATGTCTAACTTGCATCATGATTCAGTGCCATATACTGTAAACTGAAGTAGCCTAGCAGTTATATGAACATTTTATACAGTCAACAACTGAATCTCAAATCAAATAGTACAATAGTACAATTCAGTCATATTTCAACCACATTTACTGTCAGTTTTCTCTTTTTACAGCACACCATGTGAAATAACTTGCCTAATGGCTCACTTTCTTCTCTGATTGCTGCTTCTTGCCTCGTCCCTCCCCTGTATGAGCGTCACTCACTGGAGTCTCAGTGCTCCTCGTAGTGCACAAATCTGATTGGCTGAGTTGCGTCACGTGTGATATTTACAATGCATGCAATTGGTCTGTGAGTCTCCTGGGCTGCTAAAGCTACCGTATAGGCTAGAAAAGTTACGCAGATTAAAATAGGACCACCCTGTGCAAATTAAATAATTCTCCATAGTTTATCACTTGTAGGTCCCGGTCCACACAGGACAGCACCTGTGCCCGGACTCGGACCACGGCCCACCTATTAGTGACCTCTGCTGTATACTGTTATTATAAAACATTTTCAGCATATTTGTAGTATACAGTTTAGCCAAAGTATGACTTTATGCATTATTAGGAAATCCTTCTGAAATGTCCTTCAGAATACACACTTAAAGGCCTAATCCCATGTCTTATTTTTACCCATACCCCTTGTTTTCGAGTGTCACCTTGCCACTTGGAACTGAGTTACAAGGGGTAGTGGTTGAAATCTTCCTCTATGAAATGGGACCCTCAAATATAAAGAACATTACATAATTAAAAGGCTACTAGCAGGCTCTGTAGGCAACCTTGTCAGTCGACAGAGTAAAGCTCAGCAACCTCGCTGCTGGTCTTAAGTTAATTTAGGGCATCATATACTTGCACAAAAGGGGTCAAGGCTGAGACAATTTAAAAAAACATTTTTTTGGTGATATGAGCTTGATGATATAAGCTTAAGTCAACTATTTGCCAACTATTATTTGAATTTCCCTGTTTTACTTTAAATGGAGCAGCAGTTATATTCTAGCACCTCAGGCATCAGAACTGCTGTACTATTTAAGGTAGAATTGGGTATTTTGCACACCATTAGCAATTTTTATGCTTTTTATGAAGAAAAGGACCACATTACATTGAAATGACATTAAACTAATGGCCATGTAGCCCTAACATTTTGCCCTACCTCTCCATCTCAACAAAAATCAGGATACCCTACTCCTAGGTGTTAACGCACAAAACGGAGGCGTAAGTGGTCGGGGTAAGGGGTTCTTTAGTAAAGGCACTTGTTCAATTTACAACCATGAATTGTATATAGAACCACTTGCATGCTTGAATGGTTGTTTGCATGGTGAAATGATTCTTCAGATTGATGGAGAATGTGTTGTATAAGGTTATGTATAGAATTTTTTTTAAATGGTTTCAAATAACACCAAAAAGGGTTCTTCTACTGTTATAAGCATGACATTGTTACAGTAGAACAACGTTTTGCTATAGAGAACCATATACAGCACATTCTCTATCTGAAGAACTATTTCACCATGCACAGAACCTTTTAATGATGAAACAGTTCTATATAGAAAGCAGAGTTCTAAATAGAGTCATTCCCTTTACTAAAGAATCCTTGAAGAACTATCTCTTTTAAGTGTGTAGGGTAATGTAGGTATTTTAGAAGCTGACATTTTGGTTCTGAATGTTGGATGCTGAATGTTGATGTGGAGAAAAACAGATACAAAAAAAAAAAAAAGATTTTAAGAATGGGCCTCAGAACTGCATTACCCACTAACCATTGCCTATTAAGAGAAAACATTTGACCTCTCTCTATCACTTAGAATTAAACAGACTGATTTTGATGCTGTGCCTTGACTGATAAGCGTAAATATCTGGTTGTCTGATAGCCTGCCCGGTATTGTACACTCAACCAGCAGTCCAGACTAAAACACTACGTGTAACTTCAACATGAATGGGGCTAAACTGCTATAGGAATACATCATAAGACTGCACAGACTCGGCAGTGGACAGAACATTTTGAAACTTTTTATATTGTTTAAATATAACATCTGAATTTTCTATTTTAAAAAGTGACAAAAAAATTGGAATTGGGAACCTTGTTATGTCTCGTAAGCCATCAAGGGTTAACATTTAACTAATAGAAATGACAGTTTAAGACTATGTTATAGATGTACCTGTTGCTTATCCCCAAATCTGAAAACTGATTGACAGAACCAAAACCATTATTTCAGCCTATGGTGTCTCGCCATAAACTATTTGATCTAAAATCATTGAAATAAAAATGATTGATTTTATTGAAATTATTGAGCATTAATCAAACATTGTGCAAACAAAAAAAAACAGTTCCCTAGATAATCCTCTTTCCTTTGATCACATGTGCACTGCACACATGGGTTATGCTGTGTGTGTGCATGCATGTGTGTGTGTGTGTGTGTGTGTGTGTGTGTGTGTTTGTGTGTGTGTGAGAGAGAGGGAGAGAGAGAGAGAGAGAGAGAGAGAGAGAGAGAGGGAGGTTTATGTCACATTGTGGGAACCACAGCCTGTTTATACATTGTGGGGACCTCTCTTACTTGTGGGGACCACAATCTGGTCTCCACAATTTAAATGATTAAATTTTAAAGTGGAAGTGATTAGATTTATGGCTAGCATTAGGGTTAGGGTAAGGATCAGCTTGGCTGGAAGTATTTATAGCTAAGGCTTGGGCAAATCCCAAAGAAATGGCTGGAAGTCTATGTAGTGTCCTCACAGTTCACAGAAACAAATGTGTGGTGTGTGTGTGTGTGTGTGTGTGTGTGTGTGTGTGTGTGTGTGTGTGTGGTTAACACTGTTTTCTGTTTCTCAGTGCTTTAAAGAATCAGCCCAAAGGCTCAAATACAGTGTAGTGTGTGCTAACGTCAGGACGTGAGGTCACCCTAGACCCCAAATGTGTTATATACACAGTGGTATGTAAAGATATATAAGTGCCCTTATTCATCTAAGCTGCATACAGACAGATGACTGTGTGCACACTTTACTGCAGTTTTGTTGTTTATCTTTTTAATCTGGTGAGTCTGTAACTCAAGTCTGGTAAGAGTCTGTACATTTGAGCATGACACTTTAACAACCTACGGTTAACCAACCAAAACTATCACTGATATAATCTATAATGTCAAAAACAAAAATAAAAACATAAAATGACAATGATACTCATTTGTGCACATGGCAAGAGTGGATGTACTTATACATGCACAATGGGTAAAAAAATAGCAACTATTTTGTTTCATTTAAAGACATTTTACACTGTGCTTTTGTTTTATACTACTTAAATAAAGCAGTAGGTTATTTTAGGGAAATCATCACACTAGACAATCACAACATTCTACATATTTAAAAAGATGTTTTGTTTCACATTTAATTCTTTCCAGTGATTTTCCATCAGTTTAATGAATGAGGGCCAATATAAAACCCCTCAGCATTGGGAAGTGGAGCGGTGGAACTGCATTCTCTGGAGTGATGGAGCTCCATCCAGTATCTTTGGGAAGAGTTGGAGTATTGTTCATAATCTGGAATTAATCATCAAACAACAGTATCTGACCTCAATAATGTAATCAGATCCTCACAGCAATATTCCAATATCTAGTGTCAAGTCTTCTTAGAAGAGTAGAGGCTGTTACTTCAGCAAAGTGGATACACACTCCTGATACTCTTGATCCCAGAAGAAATGGTGGACATCTATGTACAGAGATCATTTTCCACATCCAGGTTAAGGCTAATCCTAGACTGGAATAACCTTGCAAAGGTGATTTGCCACTGGCACCTCGATTTAGTCCAAGAATGGACTACGTTGGCTTAATTCTTGTCCAGGGAAGTAGCTCTTTGTCTATATGTTAGTACTTCTGTGTAAGGATTTAGACTGTAAACTTAATCGTAGCATTGACATCTGTAGCCAAATAGAAATGGCCCAAACAGTTCTTGTCCATAACATGTACAACAACAAATACGTTCTCTCACACACCTAAGCACAAATCATTATTACAGACGCAGAGCTCAGGAGTGTTAGTGCGCCATTTGTGTTTGTGTGAGATTGTGAGAGATGTGAGAACTGAGTGTGACAGCAGCTGCAACAGATCTGATCACACACACACACAGCTCTCTCGCTCTCTCACACACACACACTCACACAGCGCTCTTTCTCTCTCTCACACACACACACACACACACACACACACACACACACACACACACACACACACAGCTCTCTCTCTCTCTCTCTCTCTCACACTCACACACACAGCTCTCTCACACACTTACACACACACACTCACACAGCGCTCTCTCTCGCTCTCTCGCTCGCTCACTCACACACACACACACACACACACACACACACACACATAAATCACTTTTGGTCTCAGTGTTGCACCTCCTGCTACCGGTGCAGGAGCTCAGGACATAACCTGCTCTTTTTTCCCTCCATTTTTAAACATTTCTCTGTTTCTTTTCTTCCTCTTTGTATTTCTTCAGGATTTTGAACACTTTAGGAGTTCCTTGTGTCTCTGGGGTGACAAAGGAAGCTGATAGGAGCTTTAAAGACAATTAGTTGCCTGTAAAATATTCCATTTTCTGGAACTTTCCACTGACAATTTTGACCTCGCCGTCTTTACTAAAGGAGTTTCTGTGCTTTTTCTAACTGCTCTGATCGTTTATTTTGGTCTGGTTTGTCAGTGAACTCCACAGTAAGTCATTACCGATTGCTCAGTTTGGTCTGATTTCTCAGTAAGCCATCCCTGATCATTCAGTTTGGTCTGATTTCTCAGTAAGCCATCCCTGATCATTCAGTTTAGTCTGATTTCTCATAAATCTTCAGATATTGTTTAGTTTGGTCTGGTTTGTCAGTGAACTCTATAGTGAGCGTTTAGTGATTGTTTAGTTTTGTCTGGTTTGTCAGTGAACTATATAATGAGCGTTTACTGATTGTTTAGTTTGGTCTGGTTTGTCAGTGAACTCTATAGTGAGCTTTACTGATTGCTTGGGTTTTTCTGGTTTGTCGGTGAACTCTATAGGGAGCGTTCTGTGATTGTTTGGTTTTGTCTGGTTTGTCAGTGAACTCTATAGTGAGCGTTCAGTGATTGTTTGGTTTTGTCTGGTTTGTCAGTGAACTCTATAGTGAGCTTTACTGATTGCTTGGTTTTGTCTGGTTTGTCGGTGAACTCTATAGTGAGCGTTTACTGATTGTTTAGTTTTGTCTGGTTTGTCAGTGAACTCTATAGTGAGCGTTCAGTGATTGTTTGGTTTTGTCTGGTTTGTCAGTGAACTCTATAGTGAGCTTTACTGATTGTTTGGTTTTGTCTGGTTTGTTGGTGAACTCTATAGTGAGCGTTGACTGATTGTTTGGTTTTGTCTGCTTTGTCAGTGAACTCTATAGTAAGTGTTGACTGATTGCTTGGTTTGGTCTGGTTTGTCAGTGAACTCTATAGTGAGCGTTTACTGATTGCTTGGTTTGGTCTGGTTTGTCAGTGAACTATATAATGAGCATTTACTGATTGTTTAGTTTGGTCTGGTTTGTCAGTGAACTCTATAGTGAGCTTTACTGATTGCTTGGTTTTGTCTGGTTTGTCGGTGAACTCTATAGTGAGCGTTTACTGATTGTTTAGTTTTGTCTGGTTTGTCAGTGAACTCTATAGTGAGCTTTACTGATTGCTTGGTTTGGTCTGGTTTGTCATTAACACTATAGTGAGCTTTACTGATTGCTTTGTTTTGTCTGGTTTGTCAGTGAACTATATAATGAGCGTTTACTGATTGTTTAGTTTGGTCTGGTTTGTATTTCTTCAGGATTTTGAACACTTTAGGAGTTCCTTGTGTCTCTGGGGTGACAAAGGATGCTGATAGGAGCTTTAAAGACAATTAGTTGCCTGTAAAATATTCCATTTTCTGGAACTTTCCACTGACAATTTTGACCTCGCCGTCTTTACTAAAGGAGTTTCTGTGCTTTTTCTACCTGCTCTGATCGTTTTTTGGTCTGGTTTGTCAGTGAACTCCACAGTAAGTCATTACCGATTGCTCAGTTTGGTCTGATTTCTCAGTAAGCCATCCCTGATCATTCAGTTTGGTCTGATTTTTCAGTAAGCCATCCCTGATCAATCAGTTTGGTGTGATTATCCAGTAAGCCATACCTGATCATTCAGTTGAACTCTATAGTGAGCTTTACTGATTGCTTGGTTTTATCTGGTTTGTCGGTGAACTCTATAGTGAGCGTTTACTGATTGTTTAGTTTTGTCTGGTTTGTCAGTGAACTCTATAGTGAGCGTTCAGTGATTGTTTGGTTTTGTCTGGTTTGTCAGTGAACTCTATAGTGAGCTTTACTGATTGTTTGGTTTTGTCTGGTTTGTCGGTGAACTCTATAGTGAGCGTTGACTGATTGTTTGGTTTTGTCTGGTTTGTCAGTGAACTCTACAGTGAGTGTTGACTGATTGCTTGGTTTGGTCTGGTTTGTCAGTGAACTCTATAGTGAGCGTTTACTGATTGTTTGGTTTTTCTGGTTTGTCAGTGAACTCTATAGTGAGCGTTTACTGATTGCTTGATTTTGTCTGGTTTGTCAGTGAACTATATAATGAGCGTTTACTGATTGTTTAGTTTGGTCTGGTTTGTCAGTGAACTCTATAGTGAGCGTTTACTGATTGTTTGGTTTTTCTGGTTTGTCAGTGAACTCTATAGTGAGCATTTACTGATTGCTTGATTTTGTCTGGTTTGTCAGTGAACTATATAATGAGCGTTTACTGATTGTTTAGTTTGGTCTGGTTTGTCAGTGAACTCTATAGTGAGCGTTTACTGATTGGTTTTTCTGGTTTGTCAGTGAACTCTATAGTGAGCTTTACTGATTGTTTGGTTTGGTCTGGTTTGTCACTGAACTCTATAGTGAGCGTTTACTGATTGCTTGGTTTTGTCAGGTTTGTCAGTGAACTCTATAGTGAGCGTTTACTGATTGTTTGGTTTTTCTGGTTTGTCAGTGAACTCTATAGTGAGCGTTTACTGATTGCTTGGTTTTGTCTGGTTTGTCAGTGAACTATATAATGAGCGTTTACTGATTGTTTAGCTTGGTCTGGTTTGTCAGTGAACTCTATAGTGAGCTTTTACTGATTGCTTGGTTTTTCTGGTTTGTCAGTGAACTCTATAGTGAGCGATTACTGATTGCTTGGTTTTTCTGGTTTGTCAGTGAACTCTATAGTGAGCGTTTACTGATTGCTTGGTTTTGTCTGGTTTGTCAGTGAACTATATAATGAGCGTTTACTGATTGTTTAGTTTTGTCAGGTTTGTCAGTGAACTCTATAGTGAGTGTTTACTGATTGTTTGGTTGTTCTGGTTTGTCAGTGAACTCTATAGTGAGCGTTTACTGATTGCTTGGTTTTGTCTGGTTTGTCAGTGAACTATATAATGAGCGTTTACTGATTGTTTAGTTTGGTCTGGTTTGTCAGTGAACTCTATAGTGAGCGTTTACTGATTGTTTGGTTTTTCTGGTTTGTCAGTGAACTCTATAGTGAGCGTTTACTGATTGCTTAGTTTTGTCAGGTTTGTCAGTGAACTATATAATGAGCGTTTACTGATTGTTTAGTTTGGTCTGGTTTGTCAGTGAACTCTATAGTGAGCGTTTGCTGATTGTTGGGTTTTTCAGGTTTGTCAGTGAACTCTATAGTGAGCTTTACTGATTGTTTGGTTTGGTCTGGTTTGTCAGTGAACTCTATAGTGAGCGTTTACTGATTGTTTGGTTTGGTCTGGTTTGTCAGTGAACTCTATAGTGAGTGTTTACTGATTGCTTGGTTTTGTCTGGTTTGTCAGTGAACTCTATAGTGAGCTTTACTGATTGCTTGGTTTTGTCTGGTTTGTCAGTGAACTCTATAGTGAGCTTTACTGATTGCTTGGTTTTGTCTGGTTTGTCAGTGAACTCTATAGTGAGTATTTACTAATTGTTTAGTTTGGTCTGGTTTGTCAGTGAACTCTATAGTGAGCTTTACTGATTGCTTGGTTTTGTCTGGTTTGTCAGTGAACTCTATAGTGAGTATTTACTAATTGTTTAGTTTGGTCTGGTTTGTCAGTGAACTCTATAGTGAGCTTTACTGATTGCTTGGTTTTGTCTGGTTTGTCAGTAAGCCATTACTGATCATTTAATCTGGTCTGGATTGTGAACAGTCTGTACAGAAAATAATTACTGAGCATTTAGTTTTGTCTGACTTGCCAGTAAGTCTTCAGCAATTGATTAGTTTTGTCTAGATTGCCAGTGAACTCAAAAGTGTTTACCGACTCCTTAGTTTGGTCTGTTTTGTCATTGAGCTGTACATTAGCCATCACTGATTGTTCAATCTGGTCTGATTTGGCAGTAAACAGTACCATGAGTCATTACTGTTTGTTTACTTTGGTCTGGTTTGTTAAAGAGAATTACAGTAGATCATTAATGATCGCTTACTTTGGCCTGCTTTGTCAGTGAGTTCTACAGTAGCTCACCAAATGTTTAGTTTAGTCTGGTTTCACAGTGGCTCATTACTGGTCATTTAGACTGGTCTGGTTAATGTCATTTACAGCTTTTTAAAACTCCAGTGGCCATGCTGGACACTAGCCCATGCCTACACATTGACTCCACCCCTTTTGGATCGCCACCTATCAGCAGCAGCATAGAGAAACGAGGGATCCGACTTGAGCTGGAGAGACGAGCCTGCCAGAGTCTCAGGGAAGGTGGGGAGACACTGCAAACATGCACACAGTGTGAAGTGAAAGTATAAAGTGTGAAGTTGCTGATTTGCAGTAACTGCTTTCCTTTAGAAACATCTGAGAAATAGGGTGCCTGTTTCACTCGCCCTCATCCACTTAGCCTCCCTGTTGTCCCTCAGGGACAGCCCCCATCTTAGGGGCAATTCTACTACTTTACTACCTCAACTGAAGGGTGTTAGGTGAGTCCTGAGAGGGCTGAGGGTGTTAGATGAGTCCTGAGAGGGCTGAGGGTGTTAGGTGAGTCCTGAGAGGGCTGAGGGTTTTAGATGAGTCCTGAGAGGGCTGAGGGTGTTAGGTGAGTCCTGAGAGGGCTGAGGGTGTTAGATGAGTCCTGAGAGGGCTGAGGGTGTTAAGTGAGTCCTGAGAGGGCTAAGGGTGTTAGGTGAGTCCTGAGAGGGCTGAGGGTGTTAGGTGAGTCCTGAGAGGGCTGAGGGTGTTAAGTGAGTCCTTAGAGGGCTGAGGGTGTTAAGTGAGTCCTGAGAGGGCTGAGGGTGTTAAGTGAGTCTTGAGAGGGCTGAGGGTGTTAAGTGAGTCCTGAGAGGGCTGAGGGTGTTAGATGAGTCCTGAGAGGGCTGAGGGTGTTAGGTGAGTCCTGAGTAAGAGGGCTGAGGGTGTTAGGTGAGTCCTGTGAGGGCTGAGGGTGTTAGGTGAGTCCTGAGAGGGCTGAGGGTGTTAAGTGAGTCCTGAGAGGGCTGAGGGTGTTAGGTGAGTCCTGAGAGGGCTGAGGGTGTTAGATGAGTCCTGGGAGGGCTGAGGGTGTTAGGTGAGTCCTGAGAGGGCTGAGGGTGTTAGGTGAGTCCTGAGTGAGAGGGCTGAGGGTGTTAGGTGAGTCCTGAGAGGGCTGAGGGTGTTAGGTGAGTCCTGAGAGGGCTGAGGGTGTTAAGTGAGTCCTTAGAGGGCTGAGGGTGTTAGATGAGTCCTGAGAGGGCTGAGGGTGTTAGGTGAGTCCTGAGAGGGCTGAGGGTGTTAAGTGAGTCCTGAGAGGGCTGAGGGTGTTAAGTGAGTCCTGAGAGGGCTGAGGGTGTTAGGTGAGTCCTGAGAGGGCTGAGGGTGTTAGGTGAGTCCTGAGAGGGCTGAGGGTGTTAGATGAGTCCTGAGAGGGCTGAGGGTGTTAGGTGAGTCCTGAGAGGGCTGAGGGTGTTAGGTGAGTCCTGAGTGAGAGGGCTGAGGGTGTTAGATGAGTCCTGAGAGGGCTGAGGGTGTTAAGTGAGTCCTGAGAGAGCTGAGGGTGTTAAGTGAGTCCTGAGAGGGCTGAGAGTGTTAGATGAGTCCTGAGAGGGCTGAGGGTGTTAAGTGAGTCCTTAGAGGGCTGAGGGTGTTAGGTGAGTCCTGAGAGGGCTGAGGGTGTTAAGTGAGTCCTGAGAGGGCTGAGGGTGTTAGGTGAGTCCTAAGAGGGCTGAGGGTTTTAGGTGAGTCCTGAGAGGGCTGAGGGTGTTAAGTGAGTCCTGAGAGGGCTAAGGGTGTTAGATGAGTCCTGAGAGGACTGAGGGTGTTAAGTGAGTCCTGAGAGGGCTGAGGGTGTTAGGTGAGTCCTGAGAGGGCTGAGGGTGTTAGGTGAGTCCTGAGAGGGGTGAGGGATTGAGTGAACACAAGTGTTGACTTCAGCAGCTGAGCTAGCTGAGAAATCATTACAACCTGACACATTTCCCTTTCCCCTGTTCGTAAGCTGTAGCCGCAAACTGCTTTGCTGGCTTTACTGGTGACCAGCCATGCTGGTCTATAGTGATTTTCCTAGTAGGGCTGTTAAAAATGAGCGTGTTCCATTTGAATAATTTACTGGCTATTTCCTCTTTCCCTTTTACTATGAATGGCCACTTGTGTAACGCTAGGCCAGAAGCACAGCTACCTTACACCAGGATGCGAACTAAGATGTTTCAAGCTACACAGACATGATTTTGCATGTTGTTGCTGTCCAACATGTGTCACGAAGCAATTCATAATGCAATGCAGGTGCAAGCTGCATTCTGAGCATTACAGCAAGAGGTGCTATAGCAAAAGCCAAGCATTACCAAGCTGTATTGTACCATTTCTCAACTCCCATAGCAGAAGAGCAGTTGAATCATATGCAAAAATAGTTCACTTACATAAACTTATGTGATACATTATTGCCTTGTCATTCCAACTAAACAGGTATAGCAGATCACTTTTCAAAGCTGTCTGCGTTTAGCTGCTGAGGGTGTTGAAACAACAGTAGATCCTGCTCTGATTTGTTCTCTGTCACTCCGTTGAGTATTGTGTGCTTTAACCACCACAGAAATGAAGGCACACTGAATTTCTACAGAAGGGCTGTGAGTTTGCATTGCATTGGCCGGGCATTGTCATTTTCATTTGTACGCTTGTGTCGAGTATGGAAGTGGGTGAGGGCATGATGGAAATAGTATTGAAACAGGGCGTGTATTTTGTGTCCAGATTCCAGACTATATCTAAATAAACTCTATCTGTATACCATTTACACTTTTCACTGGAATGTGACCAGATAAAGTCCTCAGTATGACCAAATAAAGTCCAATTGTACTTTTCCCCTCATAAAAAGCATGTCAACACATACATTGTTTCTGTTTCACTTTTGCTTGCATCTAGCCCCCCCATTTTCCTGGATTTTCATGCAGTCAAGTCAAATGTGTTCCAATCACCAGAAACACATGTGAATAGTGCAAGGTGTAAACAGGCTCTTTGTATGCATGTGTGATTAAGCTAAGCATGTAGGTTTGAGTGATAGCCACATGCCAGTTTTCCGGCTGGTCACCAGATGTTTATTAAATTGAAGCAGAGAAATTTTGTTCCTTAACTAAAGGTCCTGAAGGTCCTGTACCTCCTCAGTGAGTTTAGTGTTTTTATTTCTGAGATTGTACGTCACGTGAGACATGCCATCATTTCATCAACATTTGTATATTAAGGTGGGCTGTTTGTTAGTTTAAATGCCTCACTCATGCCAATATAGGTGTGTGTGTGAGTGAGAGGGGGTATGCAGTAAGGAGTTTAATGCCTGAGGGCCTATGGGACAAAAAAAATTGACAACCACTGTCTTAGGACAAGGCGGCACAGTGATGTAGTGGGTAGTCTCACAGCAAGATGGGCCTGGGTTTGATTGCTGGCTGGTTGAGCAGGGTTCTTTCTGTGTTGAGTCTGCATGTTCCCCCCGTGTCTGTGTGGGCTTCCTCCAGGTTGCCTCCCACAGTCCAAAAACATGCAGTCAGGCCAATTGGACATGATAAATTGCCCCTAGGTCTAAGTGTGTATGTGAATGTATGTCTGTCTGTCTGCCCTGCGATGGACTGGCAACCTGTCCAGGGTGTATCCTGCCTTTCACCTAATGACTGCCAGGATAGGCTCCAGCACCCCCTGTGACCCAGAAGGATAAGCGGTCTAGGAGATGTGTGTGTGTGTGTGTGTGGTAGGACTATGTTATAACTCCTACATCTACACTTTCTGTACAACCTCGATGTGTCTCAGTAGAGTCTTATTTCCTGCACACTCACACATTTACACCAGGGTCTCTGAGTTCACGTCCTTCAGGCCAGAGTGCCTGGCACAGTAAAGGGGTCAGTGGCTATAGAGGGTGTCCTGCAGAATATGAGGGGGGCCATGCCCAGTCCAGTGCTAAACTTTCTTATATGCACTTTGAGCCAGTAAAGACATAGAAAACTATAAGACCTGGTAGTGTTTGTGTTAATTAATGTTTGTATTAATAAGGACATGTCCCCCCACACACACACACACACACACACACTTTCTTGTAGGTTGTACTTTGAAGAGGGGGAGTTATAATTTACATTCCATCACTTATTATAAATTAGAAAGAATTGTAAAGACAGAGAGTTATACATAAAATTTGAAATAAATTATTTATTATCATTTTATGTATTAAAAAAGTAAAAAATGAATAAATGTATATATGTGTGTATATATTAAAGAAAAAAGTAAATATGTATATACTTTAATTTATAAATATACCTTAATTGTATTTGTGAACTATTGTGAACTATCTTGAGTTCATTTTTATCATTGTACCAAATCATTCTACTGAATTGGTCAGTTTTCAGAACACATTTTGGACTTGTAACTAACCTTGACTTTAGACTAAAATCCTTTGCATTGAAAGATCCTATGCCTTAATTATGTTTATTTTATTAAAACAAATTATTTAACATCCAATTTTGTCATGAACAATCATTACACCACTGAAACTACCAAACGTTTCAGTAGTGAGAATTTTAGCTTATTTGAGGGGAACTTAAAAATACTAGCCAGTATATGACTAGCAAACACATCTTTAAACATTCAAGCACAAAAATTAATAAGTATTTTATTTAAACACATAAAATTATTTATATTTAAATTAACCGGAGAAAATATGTGTTTCAGTAGTGATGTTTCCCACTGATGTTCAAACTTTGAAACACATTTACTTCAAATCAGTGGGATCTAATTGCTCACCATGTGGCCATGAGGGACAAGGATGCAGTCTTACTTCCTGCCCTAAAATGCAGTGGTGTGGCTAAAACAAGTCTCTAACTACAGACGAAAAATCTTTGTGTTTCAGTAGTGACATGAAAACGGGACAGCACTTTTTCAATAGTAGCTCGAGGTAGTTTTTTATTTTCAAATTAAATTCATGATAAATCTAAATCTTTCAATTTCACTTTAAAAGAAATAAAAAAGATATTTAAAAAAAACAACAACTTAAAATAAATACATATTCTTTTCACAAGCTGAGGTTTAGGGGTTAGGGTTGAGACAGCCACCTCCCAATAAAAAGTGTCCTATAAATGATATTTTGTATGTATTTAGCTATGTATTACATCCAAATGGCTTGGATTTCTATACACCATGAAAGTCACTGTAAATATCTGAGGTCTGAATACTTCTTGTTTTTTAAACAACCATTGAAGCTCCCAGGGTTATTATACACTGCTCAAAAAAATAAAGGGAACACTTAAACAACACAATATAACAACAGATAAATCAAACTTCTGTGAAATCAAACTGTCCACTTAGGAAGCAACAATCAATTGACAACCAATTTCACAGCTGTTGTGCAAATGGAATAGACAACAACTGGAAATTATTGGCAATTAGCAAGACACACTCAATAAAGGAGTGGTTCTGCAGGTGGGGACCACAGACCACTTCTCAGTACCTTTCTGCTTTCTGGCTGATGTTTTGGTCACTTTTGAATGGTGGTGGTGCTTTTACACTCATGGTAGCATGAGACGGACTCTACAACCCACACAAGTGGCTCAGGTAGTGCAGCTCATCCAGGATGGCACATCAATGCGAGCTGTGGCAAGAAGGTTTGCTGTGTCTGTCAGCGTAGTGTCCAGAGGCTGGAGGCGCTACCAGGAGACAGGCCAGTACACCAGGAGACGTGGAGGAGGCCGTAGGAGGGCAACAACCCAGCAGCAGGACCGTTACCTCTGCCTTTGTGTAAGGAGGAACAGGAGGAGCACTGCCAGAGCCCTGCAAAATGATCTCCAGCAGGCCACAAATGTGCATGTGTCTGCATAAACGAGAAACCGACTCCATGAGGATGGTATGAGGGCCCGACGTCCACAGATGGGGGTTGTGCTCACAGCCCAACACCGTGCAGGACGCTTGGCATTTGCCAGAGAACACCAGGATTAGCAAATTCGCCACTGGCGCCCTGTGCTCTTCACAGATGAAAGCACGTTCACACTGAGCATGTGTGACAGATGTGACAGAGTCTGGAGACGCCATGGAGAGCAATCTGCTGTCTGCAACATCCTTCAGCATGACCGGTTTGGCAGTGGGTCAGTAATGGTGTTTGTGGCATTTCTTTGGAGGGCCGCACAGCCCTCTATGTGCTTGCCAGAGGTAGACTGACTGCCATTAGGTACCGAGATGAGATCCTCAGACCCCTTGTGAGACCATATGCTGGTGCGGTTGGCCCTGGGTTCCTCCTAATGCAGGACAATGCTAGACCTCATGTGGCTGGAGTGTGTCAGCAGTTCCTGCAAGATGAAGGCATTGAAGCTATGGACTGGCCCGCCCGTTCCCCAGACCTGAATCCGATTGAGCACATCTGGGACATCATGTCTTGCTCCATCCACCAACGCCACATTGCACCACAGACTGTCCAGGAGTTGGCGGATGCTTTAGTCCAGGTCTGGGAGGAGATCCTTCAGGAGACCATCTGCCACCTCATCAGGAGCATGCCCAGGCGTTGTAGGGAGGTCATACAGGCACGTGGAGGCCACACACAATACTGAGCCTCATTTTGACTTGTTTTAAGGACATTACATCAAAGTTGGATCAGCCTGTAGTGTGTTTTTCCACTTTAATTTTGTGTGTGACTCCAAATCCAGGCCTCCATTGGTTAATAAATTGGATTTCCATTGATTTTTGTGTGATTTTGTCGTCAGCACATTCAACTTTGTACAGAACAAAGTATTCAATGAGAATATTTAATTCATTCAGATCTAGGATGTGTTATTTGAGTGTTCCCTTTATTTTTCTGAGCAATGTACTTAAAATAGTTTAAAGCAGCCTCGGTTCTCTTAGGTACTATAGCGTGTGGTTATTTAAGGTATTCAGCTGGTAGGTTGCTCCAAGCCTCTTGAACAACCTGCCACATTTCTTGATATAGTTTTTAAAAACATGAGACCTGTCATTAGCTTTGTAGTGGACATTATATACAATGTCCACTTCAGAACTAACTAAAAGGACATGCAATTACACTATTTATTTAGTGCCTGAATGAGAGAAGGAAGTGGATTGCTTCTGTGTTTAAAAGCAGAGTCTGAGCTCAGTCTACTGCTGTGTTAATATGCTATATTTATTAAATACCTATATCACAGCATTCAATAAGCTAAAGCTAATACTGAAACTAAATAAAAATAAAAAAATAAAATAAAAGAAACTAAAATTATTACTCTTGAGAAAGTAAAAACTAAACTAACACTATTAATGCACCCTTAAAATGAACTGAAACTAATGTGGAATAAAAAAACAATGAAAAACTATATAAAAATATTATATAAAAATAAAAACTAATGAAAATTTCAAAACTATAGTATCCCACGTACCAGTGTCCACACAAGTTTGAAAGTCTGAAAAATATGCCTTAGTATGACCTGCATGAGTTACAAAAGCTTATGCCACAACTATCAGAAAACAATGTTTCAGGGATCAGGCTGTGTATTTGTAACTATTTTATCTAATAAAGCACTGTTTTTAACTATTAAACGTTTTATCTGGTTCCTATGACTACCACTGTGAACAACTCTGACATGAGAAGTTTCTCTAGAACAGAGCATTTCACACCAAACCACTCTGAACAACTTTGGTTACCTCTCACTGATGAAATTACGCAGAATCTGCAGAATACCCTTTATCTTATAATAGTCTTATAATCACACCACAGATGATATGGTGATATTATGGCAACAAGTTGTGCAAACCAAAAACTTTTTGTATGCTTATTTTGTGGATTTTAATAAACAACCCTTAAATAAAAGGCTAATTAGTAACTATTGCAGTAATAGTAAACCATTAACCAGTGATTGCAGCCTTTTCTATATATGTTTTACATTTTAGATTATATACATATATGTTTTATATTATGTCCATCTCCTACAGCATAATATCTGCTTAATTAACATATCACCCCAGTTCTGTTAAGTCATTATAGGGTTTTCTAATATTAAAGTTATTACCCCAAAACAATAAAGTAGTTCTGTTGAAATTATGGGCTTTTAGTGCTGTAAAAAGTAATTCATTTAGTTCTGTACTTTCAGCCACAGTATGATATACAGACACAGTTACAGTCTAGTCTAGTAGGAATACTCAATAGGGTTGGAGCTATAAAATGCGAACATACTTCTTTCCATCTTATTTCCTTAGTTACTGCATCTCACATCAGATGATAACGTCAGTGCTGCACTGAAATTATGACTCATTTACTGTATTATAAGCGCTCATGGTTATTCTGTTTCCCATATAGGCCCACATAGACAAGTGTAGTTACTCAGGAACAGATGAGGTAAATATCTATATATCTACCTATTCATCATGGCAATGAACATGTTGAAAATCTTCCACACTGTATTTTGAATCAGTCTTAGTTGAGCCTGTGCCATTGGCAGACACTGAAGAGATGTTTGGCAGGGTAATAGTCTTACTGAGTTTCAGGCGAGGCCTTGGCTTTTCTGCCGTCAAAATCCAGACTGACTGCTACTGTCTGAGAAGTTAAATTAGTGCACTGACATTTAGCATGCAAGACTTATTGGGTTTTTGGTCATGTGTGTGGGTGTGGGTGTGAGTGTGTGGCTGATCAGAATTGTCATTTTGCATGACTGATACTGAAAGGTTATTATTCACATATGACCAATTCGCACACCTACACAGACCTTGCTGAAGCCATTCACTTACAGTAACTTGCATACGCCACAGGGTGGTCGTCCTGCATCAACAGGGTCTCTCCCAAGCACAAATTTCAGACTGGTGTTTCCAGATGTGTTGTCCAAGTTCTTCCATAGAAGCGCAAAAAAACAGGCAAAGAACTGACCAGAAATTAGGTAGTCAGAGTGCATTAGACCTACTCTTCTTCAAAATCAATGGTCCAACACCAGAACTTTTCAGTCCAAATTCAAAACAATTGTAGTTGCATTGTTGTTGCTCTGAAAGCACCTGTACAAAAATTGAGTATCAGATAGAGACCTATATATTCAAAAGCATAAAAATGCTTCCTTCACAACTATCAGAGTACAATGACTCTTCAGCATGATAGATCAATTGATAGGTGAAAATAACTATAACCAAAACACTAGATAGGTTATATGTCAGCTGGAGATGTTGAAACAGCTCACTAACAATAAACTAGTTGGAAAAAAGCTAAACACGCACATGTGCTGACAGGGGGGCGTGCCGGGTCATCTTGGTCCATACCGCCTCTTTAGATGTTTTACATAAACACTGACTCTGGTGAGCAAACATCTACTCATTGCCAAGCATTCACACTCTCAGATGCTGACAGCTTTTGAGGGACAAAATGAAAACTGTTCCTTTGAAAAGCATGAACTGCAAATAGTGTTTGTCACTAGTTGTGAAACATTGGCACAGAGGTTCTTTTCCTCTGTATGGCAAAGTTTATTCCTTTGTAACCTGCATAAACTGCAAAATGTTTTTCCTCTGCTCATGGTCAGCTGACAAACCACGGAAACTGAGATAAGGCGGGTTTTGTTTAATACTCGAAGCAGTGTTG
This sequence comes from Pygocentrus nattereri, assembly GCF_015220715.1. Lineage (NCBI taxonomy): Eukaryota > Metazoa > Chordata > Actinopteri > Characiformes > Serrasalmidae > Pygocentrus > Pygocentrus nattereri. The sequence goes on along the minus strand of NC_051211.1, from coordinate 17,757,905 downwards.
CCCTGCAATGAGTACTTACAGGAGTAAAAATGCTGAAATATGGAAAGGGCCTGAGTCACAATTGTTCACAGGGATAGAGTTGTAGTGGAGTTTGTGATCCAGACGATTTCATTCAATAGTCCAGTTTCAGAACCTCACAGCCATCATCCAACTTCTAGTGAAAAGCTTTCTCAGAAGAGTAGAAGATGTAACTGCAGCAAACCCTCTATTAATACCCTTGATTTGAAAGTAATGCTAAGTGAGGAAGTGTAAACTATCCATCTATCCATCTATGTGTCTATACAATAGATAGATAGATAGATAGATAGATAGATAGATAGATAGATAGATAGATAGATAGATAGATAGATAGATAGAAACTTTATTAATCTAAAAAGGACAGACAGAACAGTAATAACAGATGTGTTCTATTGGCATTTTTAATTGAAGATAATTCAACACATTTCTGACTTTAACATACTGGAAACAAATAAAACATAAAATATAAAATTACACAGGCCATATTAGATGTTCTATTTTAATTCTAACATGTTACATTTAGTAAATAAGAAGTAATTGTGCTTTCAGTGGAGAATGTGTTACCTTATTTTCACTTAGAAAATCTACAGAAATGTAATTTTTTCAAGCAAAATGTACTTTAAAATCCACCTTAAACTACTTCAAGCAACACAAGCTAAAACTTTTGGAATGGCCCTCACAGTCCCCCTGAGCATTGTTGAAAACTGTGGGCAGATCTTAATCATGCTGCATATGCAAGATGACTCCAGAGTACTGCAGAACTAGACTCTACAAGAAAGAGTGGGTGATAATTCCTGAAAGACTCCTAGCTGGATACAAAAAATGTTTGCAAGCTGCGATTATCTGCCGAATGGGGGTGTTACTTTATGAAAACCTTAGTAGGCTGTGCAGACACACCAAACATACTCTTTAAGGTTAATCAAATACAAAGTGACCGTGCATTAATGCCTGTAGGAAAAAAAAAAACATTTGCTGCAGAAGTTGTGTTTACTTCCTCTCACTTCAAAAATCAACAAAATATGCCATTCCTCCAGGGGTACCCAAACTTTTGCATCCAACTGTATGTGCAGTCCACAAACAGCAGTTTGACCTGAGGTCATTTACACAGACACTTTTTTTTTTAAAAGGGATCAAACACACAAAAAGACAAAACACACATCCTGACTAAGGCCACAGTTTAGCACCCCGACAGGTGTGCCGGTGATTTAATACCAGCTCACAATTTAGCAACACAGCAGCTGCTGCTTGTGACCCAATGCCAGACCACAATTTAGTAACCCGACAGGTGGTGGGGTGACTTCATTCTCAGAGACACATTTAGTATCAGAGCAGGTGCTGTAAGCTGTCTGTGGATAAATATAGGTTCATACACAAGTTCGGCCTTAGGCAGAGTGGGCCAAGTCCAGAAACATGGGCGCACTTCCTCCAGCTTACAGTCTGTGATCAGTTCCCCAGCCTGTTTCACATGCACAGGTGAAATACAGCTCCGTTTGCAGAACTCCTATTGACAAATCATTTTTAAAATGTATTATTATTATTATTAAATGTAATATTATTTATACAGACCCATCCTCCTCTGGTTGACAGCAGAAAGCAAAAGAAAAATGCAAGATCGACATGAATAATGAATGAAGATTTGATAATCAGTATAAAATAGTGAGTACAAAATAAAGCACAGAAGTGAATCTATCACTAGAAAAAAGTATTTAGATAAACCAATGACTGTTAGAGGCCTATCAGAGTGAAAGAAATGAGAAATAGGGAATTAAATCCATGAACATCATTAGAAGCCTATCATGATAACATGTGGGAGTGTGAGTTGCACTGTATTTTACCCCATTGAAAAAGGAGTCCAGGCTGAAATCCACCTTATTGCTTCAGTTTAAGTGGGTGGAGCTAAACTGCTGTACTCTAACCAGGCAGATACAGTCATACCCAAAAGTTTGAACACCCTCATTCACATCACGTTTTGTTGATTTTCTCAGTGAAAATAAGACGTTATCTTATGAAATTTAACATGAAGGTTAACACATCATCTTCAGGGAACAAGCATAAATAGGACAATTTTCGGCAATTATTATTCATTTGCTGGAAAAAATGAAACATACAATACAAAATGTGCCATCACTTTTACAGGCCACATTTAATTTATTTCTCCCAAAATGTTAAGTGAAATATTAAATGGAAACTTTGCATTACATTGTAAAGAAGTGTTCTCTGTAAAGGGTGTCTTCTTGTTTCATTTTTGCATATGTTGGCAGATGCTGAAGTTACACTAATACGAGAAGTGTCAAAATAGTCCGACACTCAGCTGCAGAGTGCCACATTTGTGAACCACACGACACACACATACCTCCTCTCTGGTAAGACTTTGTAGAGGAAGCAACTCACTTCCCCATCGCAGTATATTATCACCAAAACACAAGAGCTCTGTGTGATTTAAAAATAACAATGAAGTTTGCATTGAATTCAGCCACATGGATGCTGGGTCTGTTTCTAAAACATGGTTGAAATGTAACAATAATAACAATAATATCTTGACTTCTACAGCTTCTGTCATAAAATGCTGTTCCATGTTTTCTCATCACTACTGAAGCCACTGAGATTTTGTCTGTAGGCGGAGCCTTATTTTAGCCACACCCCTGCAATTTATAGTGGGAAGTGAGACAGCATCCCTGTCTCTCACTGCCACATGGATTGTTATGCAGTAAATGTGTGCCAAAGTCTGAAAATCAGGGTGTAGCCTTAAGAATGGTCACTACAGAAACACATCATTACTGCAATTAAGTAAATTGAATAAAAATAGTGTGATTTTGTATTTGTACAGGTGTTCAAAGCTGTGTTTGTTATCCACGTTTTCCTAGACAACAATATTTACCATTAGGCTTTGCACGTGTTTGGAATGAGAAGTTGGCACGACTTCCGGTATGCTTTTGTTGTTGACAACCGAATCTGAAGAGATTTATCATTAGCCAGTTATTAAATTATAGATGGCATCATAGACAAGAATATTTAACAAGAACTGTAAATGGTGTCACCCAGTCTGTTCCTCATCAGTTGAACCAATACCAAGTCTGGGTTGACAATGTGAAACTCTGGCCAGATGTCAGGTATGTTGACATTATCAGCTACCTTGGTTTTTCTGAAGGTATAGACGAAGAGGAGCTGAGAAATTATAAAAGCACAGAAGTTTATAATTATAAGCTTAAATGATATATGTACACAGCAGTAAAATCTGAAAGGTTCTGTGCTACGATTGCGAACAGTTCACATTTCTCAAAGCTGAGGTACAGCCAGGCCAGTCCGTTGGGAAACCTTACTACTCAGCATGGGTTAAGCTTCAAAACAATGGTGTAATAGAGACAGCAGGATGGTCTTGCATCGCTGGTCCAGGCAGATCTTGTATCCATGTTGCTGCTGTTTTGTGGAAGGTAGATTAGGGATTTTAAATGAAACTGGAATACATAGCTGGCTGAGATGTAGCTTATTTTATATCAGAGTACTTGTTATGGTATTTTGTAGGCCTCTGTGAAAAGCATAACTCGGAAGTTTAGCCCATTCTAGAGGAACTGTTGTGACGTTATGGCAACTGCCGTTGAGAATAGAAGAAAACCATGTATACAAATATTGACTAGTAAAACAGTCATTACAGAAACATTTGCTAAAGTTTCGGTATTGGTGGGATATATGGTAGCTATAAAATGGAATGTTTAATAATTTTTTTAAAATAAACATAGCTAAAAAATAGGGTCATTCAAATAAAAAAAATTGTAGCCTAAAGTTCCAAATCAATTAAAAGCAAACTCCACACAGAAAGCCCTGGCTGCCCGGCCGGGGACTCAAACCCAGGCCCTTTTTGCTGTGAGGCAACTACTTACTGCGTCACTGTGGCACCCAAGCCATACAACAGTGAAAATAAATTGAATCCAATTGCATAATTTGATATCCCCGAATGTTATATCTGTTTAAAGCTGATCTATGTAAGAAGTAGCATTATTGAGTCAGGAGGAAAAACACCTTTAAAATAGTGTGCGTGCAACTCAAGTCACCCTGAAATGATCATTTAAAAATCAGAGGCATCAGATTTTTTCAGACCACACCATTATTTACGTTTTTTTGTGACCTTTATTGTACAGGCTTTATGTTTAGGTCTCATATGCAAAATCAGCATTAAACTTGCTGATAAAGATATGATGGCAATAGCAGATTATTCACTCACATCCTCACCACAACATTGCTTGTTCTTCCATACTTTTCATGCAGTTACACATTTCCACTAAAGAGGTCTCCAAATCCACAAATCTTACATAGTGTAGCTTTAAGTACGCATAAAAAAATAAAAATTGTGGAAAGGAAGTACAAGCTCAAGTAGGTAATACAATAAATGAAATATAGGATTATATACATATATAAAATGAAATAATAATAATAAAAATATAATAATAATAAACAGTAGGTGTTCTGAATTTGTACATATTTCTTAATTGGGTTATAAAGGGTGAACCCTGGACAGTATTCTTTCTCTTAGATGATTCAGAATGATGGCCATACACAGTAATCGGAAATGTAATCCAAAATTAGTTCACTCTGAAACCAATTGAGCATCTAATAGAATCCCTCAATTTGTCTTCATAAAATGTCTTCTTAATTCAGTCATTGAAATGTAAGCAAATTTATTCAGAGTGGTTAGATGTGTTTTGGTGCATTATAGAGAGATTTACTGTCTTACTGATTTCTTTATTATGGGATTACTACCAGGGATTGTGATGTCTACAATGCAAATATAGCCAATTTATTTACTATTCAAAGCAAATAGTAAACCTCATCAAATGAGTTTTGTTTGGGGACTATTTTACCTTACAATGCCTGTGATGTATCTCTACACCACACATGTATCTTTAAAAGACTCTAAACTATTGTAAAACAATGCCAGGCATCAGGTAGTGTATTTGCAACTATTAATTTTAAAGTAAGCATTAAACACTAAGGATGTCTAGTTCCACTTGCCACTGTTAACCATTCTGAATAGAATAGAATATTTTACATCAAACCATTAATAACTTTGCTTACATTACAAAATTTGAAAAATTGATGAAATTCCCCTTCCTTTGACATGGGTTCTATCCAGGCCTAATACAGAAATAACAGGTATAGAAAACTACAACCCCAATTCCAGTGAAGTTGGGACGTTGTGTAAAACATAAATAAAAGCAGAATATGAGGATTTGTAAATCCTTTTCAACCTATATTCAATTGAATACAAACACAAGATATTTAATTTTCAAACTGATAAACTTTATTATTTTTTGCAAATATTCACTCATTTTGAATTTGATGCCTGCAACACATTCCAAAGAAGTTTGGACAAGGGCAACAAAAGACTGGGAAAGTTGAGGAATGCTCAAAAAACAACGTTTCTCAACGTACATTTGCCAGGAATTTAGGTATTTTTATTTATGTTTTATACAACATCCCAACTTCATTAGAATTGGGGTTGTATAAGACCCGGTAGTGTTTGTGTTAATTAATGTTTGTATTAATAAGGACATGTCCACACACACACACACACACACACACTCACAGGCTATGGAATTTTAACATTTGTTAATCAATCTTGTAACGTGGAACGAGGAGGCAGACGCACATGCTGAGATAAGCGACTTTTATTATGGGCAAATCCAGGGTCGTGGTCAAAACCACGAGAATACAATACACCCAACACGATCAAACATCCAAACAACAAAGACCAGCCAAGATAAGTGGCAAACACAGGGCTTAAATACAACAGGGATGATGAAGGACAGGTGGAAACAATCAGGGGCGGAGTCACGAAACAAGGGGCCGGACTAGATGGAAAAACAAATGCACATGGAAGATCAAAACAAAGGGGCACATGGACGATCAGAAAGTAAAAAGAAAAGCATATGGAGTAGTGGGAGGAGCCAACCATGACAAATATATGTAAATATATAGGTCTGGCCTAGTCAGCAGTGGTGAAATAAAAGTGTCTAGGAGCAAAAACAGCTCTGCCACAATGTAGTAGACCAAATAACTCTGAGAGCAGGACCATGTAAAAATAATTTGTTGCATCACACACTACAGTTTAAAACATCAGCACAAGAACTGTGCACAGGCCTGGGTGAACGGAGTTTCCATGGCTGAGCAGCTGCACACCTGCCTAAGATCATTATGTGCAATGCCAAGTGTCAGCTGAAGTAGTGTAAAGGGTTGTAAAGGGGTTGGGGTTTTGTGTACTTGTGTATTTATAATGCCCATCGTTTTGTAATGGGATGCCTAAGAGGCTCATATAGGTATGATGGTCAAATGTGCACATACTAAAGAGCATGTAGTTTAGCTATGAAATATCTAAAAATATACAAGGTTATAATATATAAAATAATATAATATAAGGTTGTTAGTGAATTCCTAATTCCAGTGGTGAAGAGCTAAGAGCTAGGAATGGCTTTTGCATCAGTTTTTTTGGCTGTTCTAGAGTAAACACACTCTGTGTTTTAACTAATGTTTGTGACAGACATATTAGCATATATTTCACCTTGTGGAAGTTTCACAGTGATGCTTTCAGTAGCAAGCCCTGGTACAGAGATCAGACTGCCACTCATATTCACAGTCAGTGATGTATAGGACTTCCAGAAGACTTAGAGTGATGTTGCTCCTCCCTAAATGAGCCCCACCTACAGGAAATCAAAACATGAGTGGTTGATTCCACTGTCACATTGTCATTATGTTGATAGTTAATGTAATGTAGTAGGCCTTCTCTTCGGCTTTCTAAGTCCTAGCTATTAGGAGGGCTTGCTTCCAAACAAAACAAGAGTTGTACCATAACTCTTGCAAAGTTTGAACATGAGCAAGATTGCATTGAATAATAAGGAACCAAAGCTCACATGTTTTTTTTAGTTCCTAGAAATTATTAGGCCTTCTCTGAAGCCCCTGAGGCTTCCCCTAACTAGTAAATTCCCCATTTAAAAATACATTGACACACCAACTGATTAAGTGTATTCTTGCATCATACCATGCGATATAAATAAAATCATGGGAGAGTTTACTGAAATGCTGAAAATGCAAAGGTCATGACTACCAAAGGAATCTGCAGACTAAGCACAACAGTGTCATGTACATGCTGTGCAAATCTAGCTAAATTAGATTTTTACTGAAATCAGATGGGTTATAGTGTTGAACATAGAGTATCTCAGAGTTAAGACTAACAATAACTAAAAAATATTATTAACTAATAACAGAGAATTGATATTAGTGATGTACAAGAATCTCACTACTCAAAACAGAGGATGACTTAAATATGGATGACTTAAAATCTGCATCTTTCTGAACTAACTTGCACTCAGCTGTTTGCTTTAGCATGTGCTGTGTTTATGAGCATTCAGTGCAAATTGCTTCCAGCTTTGCTGTTATTGGTGATGCTACATTGCTTTTGTCTCAACATCAGTTATATGGACTGCAGTGATGGATGTGTGGTGGTTGACAGGAGAACACTACATACCGGAATACATAGTGCCAACAGTAAAGTTTGGTGGAGTAGGGATAATGGTCTGGAACTATTTTTCAGGGTTTGGGCTCGGCCCTTTAGCCCCAGTAATGGTATTTTAGACAACTATATTGTAGAGTCCCGCTACTGGATCGTCTGGCTGTGGAGCCAAAATGTCAAAACTCAGTCAGAACTTTAGGAAAAACCTTCCCCTACCACAATGCTAATTTCAGGTAGTGTCTCTATGGGATCCTTCCTTCCAGTTTTGATGATGTCATTGGTGCTGCTCTTTATATTGCTTTTGTCTAGAGCTCAGCATCAGTTGTATGCACTGTGGTGATTCATGTTTGTGGTGGTTGTTATAATAAGCACTGTTTCATAATAAGCATCATGTGATCTACATGGAATGACCTAATGACAGTGCCAGATCAAGATCCCGCCATGCTCCTGGGCATTACAGCTTTAGTGCTCTATCCCCACAAATCTACTGATAATAACCTAAGACCATGCAGCTAAAACCTTGTGAAGATAGGTCAGATATCACTATAAAATACCAAAATTAGATGCCAGAATGATCCTGTTTGTGCTTTACCCATATAGATGGGACTGTCTAGTTAGTTTAGTTTTTTATGGCTTATCAGGCTGACTCTTGTAGTGCATGAATAGATTTAAAATAGCGTGTTTCAAAAAGTGTTATGTTAACAGATTCAAATCATGCATAACCATACATTTTTAGAGGAACCATTGGATGCCCCCAAATGACCCATGCGGTAGATCAGGCCATGGTCCTAGTCCTAATGGACTTAGCACTGCCTGGTTCAAGTTGAAACTATGTATCTCATTCTCACTGTGCATCTCCCAAAGTTAACCTAGATTAATGTTTCTACTCCAAGGTACTGCTTAGCAGAGATGTTGCCTCGAGTCATGTGACGTCAGACATGAATCTGAACAAACTTGATGATCTGAATCTCAACTCAAAACAATAATAACTTAACTTTGACTCAGTGACTCAGAGTTAGACTTGGCCTTGGGCCTTATGACTCGAAAAGACTCGAGACCTACAGTGAAAGAAGTGTCAAGAGGTGTCTGGCTGCAGACATGACTCTCTACAGTCTGTTACTTTTCATGTGAATGGATTTGTGGCCTGGCCTAGGCAGGCTAGAACTACAACAAATGTATATTTGATATACGGCAAAGTCATCAACATTGTTTACTTTGCTTATGCTCTGCTCAGCGACACGTGAGTATTCAAGTTTGCCTCCATGAGAAAGAAACAAGCAAAGAATCAGTAGCATCAGTAAGTCTTCAATCAGCACCTAAACTCTAGTCTTACTAGATAAACTTTCCAGTTGAACTTAACTTGTTTTCTCTGTTTGAGTGAATTTATTGGCTTATAAAGTTAAAACTAGCCCAAATTTCTCTGCAAAGCTGAAGCTGACTGTTATTCACTAGCTTCAAATGCGCTATTTGCTGGCTAGCATATTCAGATCTACCTGCCCACCTTACATGGGGCAGTAGTTACATTCTGTCTCCTGAATGTTGCCCCATTTAAGGTGGAATTAAAAATTTGAATAAGAATCCAACTTCAGCTTTGCAAATTCACCAGTATATTGTGGTATGTTCTGTAAACTTTATTCAGTATGGTTGTTTTTGTTTCTGTTGTTTGTTGTCTAAACTCAATTTAAACTAGCAGTTGTTTTTTTATTAAAGAAAATTATTTTCATGTAGTTGCACTTCTCTTTGTTTATACTGTTTTGTCTGTCATGGTTTTCTGTGTACCATGGATTTAGTCATTTATTTGGATGAGTAAAAAAAAACTTTAACATACAACTGTTTACTGCTAAAATGTTGTCATTTAATAAGCTATATTACAGGCTGTTTTTAAGCTTCAGTGTTGAAATGGCATTGAATGTGTTGAAGAATGGCTACTGACTTATTTAGGACTCTGGACTTGACTTGAGACTTGCCTGTACTGAATCGGGACTTGAATCGTGATTTGACTGCCTTGAGTGTCCAGACTTGAGACTTACTTCTTGTTTGCAGCTTAGTTACTTAGTGATAACTTCTGCTGCTAGCACAATGTGGAAACATCACTCTGTGCTAGCAAGCTGTTGAAACCTCTAACATGCTCATTTCATCCTCAGTTCTTAAAAAGAGCATAGAAACAGGAAGAGGAAGTATGTGAACACACTCTCTCTCTTTCTCTCTCTCTCTGCCTGTATGATATATTCTCTCTTGCTTTCAAAAACTGTGTAGGAAGAGGGGCATGAGGCATGGGAGAGAGTTAGAGCTGCTAACCAGCTGCTGCGTCTGAATGGAGTGTTTCTCTGAGCTCAATGTAAGGTAAAAATCTCCCTCCTTCTGGAGGCTTGACGTGTCATGATTGCACAATTACAAGGCTTAAGAACTGAATTGTGACTAGAGCTAGGAAATTCTAGCTGTGGTTGAACATACATTTCAGAAAGTCTGAGGAGTTTTATAAATGTTAATGGGTTTAATTCTTGCAACATATCAAGCTTCTGTTGCTGAGCAAGTGTTCGTGATTGACATGTAATGGCTGCAAACATTTCTCTACTGTAGGTACTTTACTCAAACTATGGACATCAGTATTTCAACAGTGTAATTGCATTTCAACTTTGGGATGCATCAATAATGCCTAAACCTACATGCGCCATGTTGAGTAACATGATGTTATTGCTGCTTAGTGTAGTTAATTGCTTCTTACCCTGTTTATTGCAGTGCTCCAGCTGAAACTTCAGCAGAGACGCACTCGGGAGGAACTGGTCAGCCAGGGGATCATGCCACGTAAGTACCACAACGCATTTTTCTTTTAAACATGAACTACCACACTGTCCACAAGTTCCTGTGCAAGTCCTGCACAGTCCTGTAGTGTACTGCTGGCAGTACAGAGAAAATTAGTGCCTCAAGGTTCTATTCTAGGCCCTTAACTTATCTGGGTTTTTCATCTTTGTTTTTTTTTTTTGAGTAACTTCTGAATGTGTGATATTCAAATTTAGTAATCCACTGTATTTCTGTATAGATGTTTTTGAAGCTGTAGCAATAAAAGCTACATCCTTATCTACACTGAGGTAAATGCCTGCATGCTAGTGGTAAAAATGGCAGATTCAGGCTTTGGAGCTCATCCTGTCTCTCTAGCTCCGGTTTGGTTTGTAGATCGTAAGATTGAGTAAAACTCACTTCCTTTGCTCTGTGGGTTGCTCTTTCCGCTGTTTCAGAGTAAATACCTGCCCATTCAAATCAAAACTACTTCACTGCATAAACCTGCACTGTTGCAGCTCTTGTTCTGCTGACCCTGAAAAACATGAATATAAGGGCAAATTAGGTCACTTGCATACTGGGTTTCATTGGACGATTCCCTGTGTTTGGCTGGAGTTAACCCTAAACAAGTAAACCCAGATGTCAGTGTTTATTCATTGTAGGGGAAAAGCTAGACTTTACCCAATAAATCCAAGCAAACCTCTATTTTAGGTCATACTGTCTTTCTGAGTCCAGGGGAATAATATCACAAAAAAAGAAATTTCGTTTTTGAGTTTTCTCCGGAAAAAAAATAATTGGGTTGAAATGTTTACACCATTTCCACATTAATATAAAGTATTACATCTGTAGTACTACTGCCAAAAGGAAATGAAGCGAAAGACAAAATTGTATTCATAGTAATTTATTCATGTGGAAATTTTGTCCACATTTGAATCAACTAGTTTCAATGCAGTACTATTTTTTTCTGTGTGCATTATATCTTGTCTACAAGAAATGCTAAACTGGACTCTGTTTACAGCACCGTATGCTAATACAAATAATGTGTTCATGCCTAATTGCTTGGGCCTGATCTGTTGGATGGGTTTTCATGGCTGAACGACCCAAGCACAGGACGTCTATTGAGGGCTGTCAGCTTAAGGGGGCTACCGTTTAGGACGAGGTTAATGTGAAATCGTCTTGCGTTAGCAGTGATGGGGTAGAGGGCCTGCTGGAGAACGGACTCGCAATCCGGTCTGACGTAGGTGGCTAGCGCTTGTCAGCTTTAGCAAGACGAGAGGTTTGAAATGCGTCGTTTCCGATTAGCCGTCTTTGCCATATGTCGGCCATGTTGGAACACATGCAGTACCGGAGTACTCTAGCCTTGAGTAGCTTTTCAACCCTAACTTGTCTAGTGTTGTCAACAATCTATTCAGAGTCTTTTCTCTTTAACTTATTAAAATCTGCCCCAGAGTAATTCATGCATCTCCACAGTGGGCATAATAAAATAAATCAGCCTGTGTAATTAAAGCAGTACAGAAGTGGCTGTTTTTTAGCCTCAGCATTAAAAGGTTTTAACAGTGCACAGTGTTGGGCAGTATAAAAGCCTTTGTTACTCACATGCATTGTAATTTCTGGCCCCATATGTACAGTCATGAAGGGTTTCCCTTATTTTTACTATTTTGCCAAATTTAGCATTTGATATTAAGATATCAAAACATATCAAAAGATATAAAAACAACACATATTGAATTAAGGAGTGAAGAAAAATGCACAGTATATTCAAAGCATTTACAAAAATATTGAAAGTATATCCAAGGTATATGAATTAAATTCTTTAATTCTTCAGCTTTATGAGCACCCACAATAATTGTGCTGGAGAAAAAGAACAAAACAAAACATGAAACGTAGCCTGTACAGACGTTATGACACATTTTATACTGCATTATTATTATTTATTTTTTTTATTATATTAAACTCATAAAAATTGTGAAATACAATTTACAGAAGCATGTTGGCTATGAAGACTGTGTACACATTTTCACCAAACATTTGATAGCTGGCAGACAACTACACATACTTTTTTACTTATTCATTTATTTTAACATTTCAAGAGATTATAAAAACACATATGTTCAATCAGGCATGTCAAGCTTTTGACAGGGACGGTACATTTTTCTGTGATGAATGTTAAGCCTTCTATCTATCTCATCATGTTCTTTGGGTCATTTAACTCATTCCCTGAGCAGTGTGGGCCTTGTGTTCGTGTGGAGACTGTGTAGGGGTGAAGTCAGGTTTCCTTGTGTCAAAACTCACTAACCATGAACTAAAAAAGCAGAACTGACCCTGGACCAGGCCTTGTTAGATCTGTTCGGTTTTAACTGCACTGACTCTGTTAGTAAATCACTCAGACAATTTTTATGTAAGCATTTTTAACTTTCAGTTTGTTGTATTAATGTGTCTTATAAACATTCCTAATAAGGGTATAAATTCTGACCTCATAATAATTTGGTAAAATCTCAAATTTGACCACAGTTCCAAAGTAGTGGAATATAGGCAAAAGATAAACGTTTGAAAATAGGTAGAGAATGAATGCATACAGTTGAATATTATAATAATGTATTAATAATAGATTCTGGAATTCCACTATTGATACAGTTAAACAGTTAACTGCTTTTCGACTGAGTAGCTACTTTTTTAAACTGCCTCGACTAATGGTTGAGGAGGAAATCTGTCTTAAAGATGACTTGTTGCTACAGACGGGGAAACAAATGGGGACGCCCAATTCAGACAGTAGAGCATTATTAATGCGATAGATCATCAGCGATAACGTGGCAGCATTTTATATTCATATTATTTCTCACTTGTAGCCCATTAAAAGAGGCTGTGAAATTATGTGTAAAGTGCAGATTCTAGCCTGATTTTAAAAAGATTTACAGATTCTATACTAGATGTGTTTGTAAGTAATAGAGGAGATATTCTATTATGATTTAAATATAATTTATTTTAAGAATTAGTTAACATATTAAGGCATTTTTTGCTTTGGTCTATGTATTCCACATTCATCCACAGTATACACATATATACCAAAATTGTAACAGATTTAATTCATTTCTTTTCATGCTAAATTTAGTTATTGGGCAGTAAAGGCTTGATTATGTAATTAAAGTCCCCAAACCAAGAGAACAGGGTCTACAGGTAAAGAGCAGAAGCTCCCAACAGCCAAGCCAGGGACCAGTACCACCACTAATAAAATCCACTGTTTAATTATTCTAATAATGTAATTATCATTATATTATTAAATAGTCTTTTATATGAGGCTCAAGTTTTGCCATTAAAATGTTTAGAAAGCAGTTTATGTGATTTTAAACATATCATGTGGGATAGCATAACATGGTCTTATGACATCTTAGTCACCCCCTGGGCTTATATAGCAACAGCCTAGCAACATCTTAGCAACCACCTAGGATACCCAAATGGCCTAAAAACATCTTGACAACCACCTGGGATAGCTAGCAACACCTTACCGACCACCTAACAACTTGCAAGCAACACCTTAAACCACAAGTTGGAATATCAGCCTTGTAGTGACACCAGACATCACTATATAAACTCAATAGAGTTGTCAAAAACATTTGCTCCGCAAATATTCCGCAGTATTCCATGGTGTTCTGAAGTATTTGGCCACTGCTTTAACTTTTGAGGCATTGTTAGCTGGGTGTTCACAAACTTTCTCTTTGTAGTTTTAGTCTGCTCAGCGATGGGTGTTTGCACTATTCCATTTTCTTCTAAGCGCATTGTGCAGGACTTTTCTAGAAAGTGCATGACTAGTCAAGCTTGGGTTTAGGGTAAACTGATCAAGTCTGCAGGCAAACACACACATGCACACACAAACACACACATATACAGTGAGTGCTATATTAAGTACAGTCACCCTTGCTGGATATTTATACTTCTTCTGAAGATACGTTCTGCATGTGGTAAGACTGCATACAGCTGTATTTATAACCGCAGTGCACTTTTTCCTGCACTCAGTGAAACTAAGCGAAGGAAAGATTTATTTATTTATTTGTTTATTTTAATATATTTTAGGTGCTGGACATGATGGTAATGTTGCTTGAAGCCACTTCCGTCTCAGATGTCTAGAATCATTCATTCATTAGTTATTATTTTACTATAAATTTGATTCATAGTACATAATTTGTGACATGATCAATTCCATAGTTACATTATATGATGACATTTACAGTGGATAAATATCCTTTATCTACACAGCCAGCATTTTAGGTTCTTTTCATGTCAGAAAGTGACAACAATGTAAAGGAAATTACAGACAAAATCGAGGTTTATACTGACAAAACATGGGTGCTACTATGTTTTAGCCATGTGATGTGCTTTTGTCCATTTTTATAGATAAGAGTATATCATACAGAAACCACATGAGCAAGTCCATTAGAGATTAGACTGACACAGTTGAAAGGGATTATGCCGTTTTTTCAGTGCTGTTTGGTTTTTATTTTTTTTCATGGTTTCTTCATTTATTTGATTTGAATCAAACTAGTTAAATTGCTCATCTTCATATAAAGTAAGACCATGTTTACAGTGTATAATCTTTAAAGTTTTTATTGTGTTACCAATCATTTTGTCCAACACCTTAGTTTCTCACTTAGTTCACACCATTCACATTTCACACCATTATTGAACAGCATTTTTTGAAACCTCCATTGCTCATGTCAGTGCTTAACCCCTCCAACTACAAAACTATTATTTAGGGCTACTGTAGCTCACTAGGCTAATTTAGCAATGTTTTCTAACTAATGCTAAAGCTTCAGCCTTGGGGCTCTCAGAGGGCCTGTAGTGAAAGGGGAATTCCACAGTTTTTTTAAAATATCTGCATTATTTAATCGTTAAGCTAGAAGAAACAGTGTTCTGGTGAGAAATGATTCATTGTAGAGAAACTTACTGACTCCGATTTCTTAAAAGAGGTGCTGATAGGAACCAGGGGTGTGATGCCTACAGCACAAATCTAGCCATTTGATTGACTATCCAAAACCTCCAGTGAACCTACACAGGTCTTCTGAGTATTCAGATAATGGTATAACAGTGGTGAATCTGAAAAAAAATTGTTATACAGGACTAAATTCAAAAATATAAGGACTATTTCGCTTTAGAATGCCCTCCATGTACCCCTCTAGCATGAGTAGCTTTAAAAAAAGTTTTAGGTTAAAACCTTCTCAAAACTATTGTTGAACAATATCTCACACATCAGGCAGGGTGTTCATAACCAGTTGATGTTATAACTTTCTGTGAGGGAGCTTTCAGAGGTGGACGTCTGGTTCCTATCACCACCACTGCGAACAATTTCAGCTCTGTAAGTTTCTCCAGAATGGCACTGACATCAGAGCCCTCTGAATGACTTTGTTTCCACTTTAATGATGAAGTTATGCAGAAGTTTAGGAAAATCATTGAGATTCTTCTCTAAAGGGGCGTTTTGATTTTCATCATATTCTTCTATTTAAAACATAAGCTGAGTGTTTATTTCATAAAATTTTTGCAGAAGCTTAATGGACAGATTCTAAAGGCATGATGAGCAAGTCACAGCAGCATAATGGTCTCTTGCATGATCTTGCATACAGTTTAGACAAACTGTTGCGGTGATCATTTTGTTTATTAACCACTTTGGTGTGTGTGTTTGTGATCAGAAGTGAAAATGGGCTGATGCGATTAGATTTGATCTATTGACCTGAGCATTTAGAGGCTTCAGAGAAGATCAGCAGCATATCTGATGACTGAAAGCAGCCTAACACCTCTGTCCTCACCCGTGTTGTGCACAACAGTGTATAAAACTGTTCCACATTTAGCTGGTGCTTCTGCTTAATGTGTTTTAGATTAAACAGAACTGGAATTTTAAAGTTTATTTCTAAAGTGGGACTAAAGCCATCAGATAGAATTGGGTGAAATTATATTTTTACACTGTAAAAAAAAATACTAAAAAAAATAAGTCAACTTATAAGTCAACTTATTACACTGCATCTATCAGGTTAACTCACCTTAAAGTACAATATAGTTCATTGAACATAAAATATAAAACAGATTTTTTTGCTAACTTAATTTAAAGATTTTTAGGTCAGGCACAAATTAATTTTATCATTTTATGTTTTGAATACTAGACAGATTGTGTTGAACTCATTAACATTAAAACAACATTTGTCGTTTTTCAATTTAAACGGGCTTTTTACACAACAGGCCCAAAGTAAAATGACTAGGCATCATTTTCACTTTAATTTTCACAGACTGTGCCAGGCCCAGGCACACATATTTTGGAGGGCATGAGCTCAGAAATCTGGATAAGATAATGCATTTAAATAAACTTATAATTTCCATTTTACACTGTGGTAAAATAATAATGATGTGTATTACAAAGCAGGGAATTGAACCCTGATTGGAATTGTAGTACAGAAAGATCTGACAAGGACAAGATAAGACTTTTCACAAGTTCATTTTACTGAAGCAAATTATGTCTCTATCTTATTTTAAAACATATTTTCTTATCGCAAGTTGGGAACTCTGAATCCACCCAATAGAACTCCATAATCGACTGTTATGTCTGTTACCAAGCAAGTGATGATATTCACACAGTTGATAAACACATTTAATTAAAAGAATCCAAAAAAAACTGTAAGTTGTATTATATATAGTTACCATGTGGCAAACAAAACTAAAGTGCAATGAACTGGACATTTTAGCATCCGTCTTAAAAAAGGGATGATGCCCCTTGTGACCAGAAGGTCGCTGGTTCGATCCCCAGAGCTGACAGCACATGACTGAGGTGTCCTTGAGCAAGACAGCTAACCCCCAACTGCTCCCCGGGCACTGTAGATTGGGCTGCCCACCTCTCCGGGCAAGTGTGCTCACTGCCCCCTAGTGTGCGTGTGTTCACTAGAGTTTATATGATGTTTTGCTTCACGGATGGGTTAAATGCGGAGGTGAAATTTCCCTGTTGTGGGACTAATAAGGGTGACTTATTCTTAATTTCAGTTTCATTTAAGACTTTATCGACTCTAAGACAAGTGTCACCCACCACACTTGTCATCCCACAGCAGTGAGATATGCAATGCCTAACAAATCCCCATCTTTACAATAATGGTCATTTTTTATTGCCACTCAAATGATTGTTTTTTTGGTTATTTTCTATTGTACAACAGAACATTTCTGACTGGGCTTTGTAAAGAGACCCTAATATGTGTGGCGGGCCGTCACACATGCATCCGTTTCAGGTCAGACTTACTGAGGGGAAGCCCCTATAGGAAATCATGCTATGAAGCTTTTGGAACCCAAATCCAGACAACAGTGTCTCAACAAAATGTGTCGCAACAATAGCTTAAGCAGCATAAAATGAAGTTATTACACAACTTGACCTGTGATGCAAACAGGCAAAATGGCACAGGCTCAAGACCCCTTGGGATCTACCTCTGTGTGAGCCTGCTGTAGAGAAAAAGTATTAAATATCTAATTAGTTGTACAAAAATTTAAGTTCATTTTAACAACTTTTATCATATTTATTTCAAAACACAGTCGTTATTTGACATGATGTCATTTTACATGGAAATGTAATTGAGAACTCTTTATTTTTTCATTTTAACATGAATATTATTTCCTATGATGGAACAGTGGCCTATAACTCATTATTTTAACAGACTATGCTGAAATTCCATTCATGTATTGAGAATATAAGGCATGTCAAGATTCTCAAGTCAATATTTTGAATAAAGAAGTTATTATTTAGAAATATTACATTGATATTTTGACATTCTTTTGCCAGTGAAGGAGAATAAAATTGGCCATGGGTGATTTTTCTCCACTACTTTGCTGGAATGGACTTCCATAAATAACAGTCCTAATTTATATAAATATTCTAGCATGCTGGCAGATCTTCACAAAAAACTATTATGTGGGTTCCTCTTAATTAGCTCTTGTTTTATTGTATTTCAACATTTGCCTTCATTCATATTTTTGTGTTAAAATGTTATTCTCATGATAACTATGAGGTTTTCAATGATTTATATCTTTAATGTTATTTCTGTTTTTGTTATTTTGTGTTGCCTACAAGCTACTAAATGTCAGTGAGTTTTGCTGGTACTGATAATTTGGTAGAATCTCAATATCAGAATGCCTTCATCTTCTGAGAGACCTTTTACACAAATGCCGATGTTTGCACAGTTGGGTCGAAAGAAAGTACAGGAAGTGAAAGAGGGAAGAGAGTGAAAGTGGAGCTCAAGGACACACACACACACACACACACACACACACACACACACACACACAGACTCTGCTATGTAAATATTCTTGTGGTTCACACTAGGATTTACCAATTTTAATAGTAAATGATAATAATGAACATAATTCAGATTTTATTCCAAGAAATGTGTATAATAATAATAATAATAATAATAATAATAATAATAATAATAATAATAATAATAATGTTAATTCATGTAGTGCCATTCACAAACTTATGGAAGCTTTACAAAAGTAACAAATAATAGCAATGCACACTCAGCAATACACACCACACCACAACATCGAGTCACTTAGCTGGCCCTGAAAGAGTCTTTAGCTGTGAGGAAGTGTCCCTCTCAGGTTGAGTGCTGCGGTGTACCATTATACCCGCAATCAGCCCAGGACATCTTCCTACTGAAGCAGCTCAAGCAGTTGACCAGGAAAGTCTAGTAGCCCAGAAAGAGTCCTTTTGCTGTGGGAGAAGATCTCTCTCTGCCTGAGAGAACTAATAGCAGCAATGGCTTCAGTGACCAGCCCAGACCAGCAGTGTAGCGTAGCTCTAACAGGCCAGCTCGCCTACAGTGTGGCATAGTTCAAGTGGCCGTGCCACAAAAGTAGATGGACACTTCATCTATAATCACCCCAATGAGCCAGGTTGGCCTTGTAGCTGAAATGGTACAGTATGGTGTCATTGCTCATTTGGCTAGTCTGAGAAGCTTCTTAGCCACAGGGGAAAGTCAGTCCTGTCTGCTGTCTCGGTCGATACAGGGGAACCTCCTTGGTCAGTGTGGGGACATTAAAACATGCACACAAAAAATGCATATGAAGTACACAGGCTAAATGATTTAAAGCAGCAAGTGAACTGCACCAGCAAACCTTCACCACAACGCACTGGTGTCTATGTATGGCAATGCTTGCATAGCTATGATCTAAACAGTAAACATTTGTGATGCTGGGGACAGTATAATTTATTTTGATTATAGCTCTTTCTAGGTGTTAAAGAATTATTATTATTATTATTATTATTATTATTATTATTAATAATTTATTTTTAAGAACAAGGGTGATGTACGGAGCTGCAGTAACTACAGAGGTATGAAGTTGATGAGCCACACCATGAAGGTATGGGAAAGAGTTGTTGAAGCAAGGCTAAGGTGAGAGGTTCAGATCAGTGAGCAGCAGTTTGGTTTCATGCCCAGAAAGAGTACCACAGATGCAATTTTTGCATTGAGAGTGTTGGTAGAGAAGTACAGAGAAGGTCAGAAGGAGCTACATTGTGTCTTTGTGGATCTAGAGAAGGCATATGATAGGGTGCCAAGAGAGGAACTGTGGTACTGTATGAGGAAGTCAGGTGTAGCTGAAAAGTATGTTAGGGTGGTGCAGGACATGTATGAGGATAGTGAGACAGTGTGGTGTGCAGTTGGAGTGACAAATGGTTTCAAGGTGAAGGTAGGGGTACATCAGGGATCAGCTTTGAGCCCCTTCTTGTTTGCAATGGTGATGGAAAGGTTGACAGATGAGGTCAGGCAGGAGGCTCCATGGACCATGATGTTTGCAGATGACATTGTAATCTGTGGTGAGAGTAGAGAGCAGGTGGAAGAGAATCTGGAGAGGTGGAGGTTTGCACTGGTGAGGAGAGGAATGAAGGTCAGTAGAGACAAAACGGAATACATGCGTGTGAATGAGAGGGAGGCAGGTGGAAAGGTGAAGATGCAAGGAGTAGAGGTCGTAAAGGTGGATGACTTCAAATATCTTGGGTCAACCATCCAGAGCAATGGAAAGTATAGAAAAGAGGTGAAGAAGAGGGTGCAGGCAGGATGGAGTGGGTGGAGACGGGTGTCAGGGCTGATGTGTGACAGAAGGATAGCAGCAAGAGTGAAAGGGAAGGTTTACAAGACAGTAGTGCGTCCTGCTATGATGTATGGTTTGGAGACTGTGGCTCTGTCTAAAAGACAGGAGGCTGAGCTGGAGGTGGCGGGGATGAAGATGCTGAGATTTTCGTTGGGAGTGACAAGGATGGACAAGATTAGAAATGAGCAGATCAGAGGGACAGTGAAGGTGGAGCAGTTTGGAGATAAAGCCAGAGAGGCCAGGTTGAGATGGTTTGGACATGTGTTGAGGAGGAATAGTGGATATATTGGGCAAAGAATGTTGGAGATGGAGCTGCCGGGCAGAAGGAGAAGAGGTAGACCTCAGTGAAGGTTTATGGATGTAGTGAAGGTGGACATGGAGATGGTTGGTGTAAAAGTAGAGGAGGCAATGGATAGGGCAAGATGGAGGCAGATGATCTGCTGTGGCGACCCCTAAAGGGAGCAGCCGAAAGAAGAAGATTATTATTATTTTATTTTTTTTTTTTTTGTGCTAGGAGAAGCACAAAATCCACCTGATTTTCCTGTAGGTGGGGCAGGCATAAGACCTTTTTTGAGTGTTAGTAATGACATTACACACAACAGCAAAGAGTCAACAGGTCATTCATTATGCACCTGCATTCCTGGAAAGCTGCCTTGTGACACTAGCTGATTGAAAACTGTCATACCATCCCATCGCTAGACCACAAATGAAACTGAATTGAATTATTACTGTGATCTTCTGCCAAATGAAAACATTTGAGGTTGTCCTGGCTATATTCATGTCCTCTATAAATCCCTCTGGTCAGTTCTGTCACTGCTTTTCATTCTGACCTTGCTACCCCACATGCTTCCAAGTACAGAGCCACACACGCTGTGAATGTGTTTGTGTGGTGATGTGAACTGTAAACTCATTTCTATAGGCTCTCTGAGTGCCGTTGACCTGTGGCAGTATTATGTGACTATTACTGTAAAGGCATGTAAACTTTCTACTAAAATCTAACAGATGGTAGAACCACAATGGAGGGCCTGATGTACTGAGGCTCTTGTGACAGTTCCAGGCTCAAATTGGATGTATTCTGCCTCATATTATGTACAAAACTGGTGCACAAGCCTAAAAAAAGCAGTTAATGGGCTGTGTGCATGGTAAAATGCAGAATGTGTTTCTCTTTGTCATGCACATGAATTTGAGGAAGGGCTGTGCAAAAACTGGGATGACCATGCAAAAAGTGAATGGAGTGGAAATGTTTCTGGTGCATGATACATGGTCAGCTTGCTTTACTAACGTTTGAGCTGCACACTTCAAGCAATTTCCTTTGACTTTTAAAATCATGGTCTGAAAATTATGTAGTTGAGACATTTCCTTCAACAATGGAATCATGATGTTATAATCATCATCATCATCATCACTTTTATTTATATAGCACCTCTCCCATGCTCAAGGATGCTTTACAATCAAAGAACATCAACATATTAAACAATAACATATTAAACAGAAGGATAATACAGGTAAACCATTCACGTATGAACAGAACAACGGTTGGTGTAGTGGTTAACACCTCTGCCTTCTACGCTGTAGACTAGGGTTCAGTCCCCCACCTGGGTAAGCATCCTACACTATACCAATAAGAGTCCTTGGGCAAAACTCCTAACACTACCTTCGCCTACTTGTGTAAAAATTATCAAACTGTAAGTCAGTCTGGATAAGAGCGTCCACCAAATGCCGTAAATGTAAACAACAATAACACAGTGAAAACAATTAAGTCTTTAAAATAGATTTGAATGAAGACAGAGAGGTTCCATCCCGAATAGACTGTGGGAGAGTATTCCATAACTTGGGAGCTGCAGTGCCACTGCAGGCAGAATACTGTTATGAAGTGTGGATCGATGCTATTTTCCAAAGCAAACATGTGAATATAGCATAACTAGCATAGCTAGGCCATCAGTTTGGACCATAAATGTCAAATCAGTCAAAAGTGAGGCAACCTCATTTATTAGCACCCCTATGAGATTCTAGTAGTATGTTAATGCTTAGCATACACTGATTCAGGGAAGCATTTTTTGGTCATTCTACATTAAGTGTGGACATTTGAAGCATGTAAAAGTCATTCCTTTTTTCAGCTTATAACAGACATATTAACATAAATAGTATTTTGTATGTATCAGCAGTAACTGTTTCAGTAAAGATCACTGACATGAAGCTGCTGTTGTTTTTTCATTTTGGTATCTGACTGATGTGCTTTCATATTCACAGTCAGTAACTGATCTACAACCTTCAGAAGGCCTAGAGTGAAATTTGATCTCGCAAAATTGGCCCTGCTATTGTAAGTCAGAACAAATTAAAAGACATGTTAGGCATTCAGTTTGGCTCCTGAAGGCCTAACCAATGGAAAAGCTAGCCTGGCTGGATCTACACACATACCATGTATAAAAACAAAAAAAACAAAAACAAAACAAAAAAACTTATTGGGTTCTTTTTTAGGTAGACATTTTAAATTCAAACTTTTTTTTAATTTCAGAGTTCAAATACAACAAGCATACATAACAATGAACTTAATACTGGCACGATGGTTGAAATCAAAAACTAAAAAAAAAAATCTAATTTATTTGTATATTGAATTTAACAACTGATATTGTCTCAATGCAGCTTCACAGAATTCCAGCAAAGACAAAGTTTTAACATGAATGTAAAACCCCTAAGTGAGCAAGCCAGAGGTGACAGTGGTAAGGAAAAACTCCCTCAGAGATGAGGAAGAAAGCTTGGGAGGAACCAAGGCTCACAAGGTGGAACATATCCTCCTCTGGTCAAACTACCTACAAATTACTGACAAAAAAGGACGCTATACATCACATTGAATCACAGAATTCTACTGATGATGTAACAAAGCTTAGGGATGACATAATAGAAGCTAACATATTGTAAAACTCCAAAGAGAGTTCTACTGATAATAGAACAATTTCTAAAAGATTGTAGAACAACTTACATGTGATATGTTTTAACACACACACAAAGGTCATCCATGCATGAGTGGACTGAATTAGCCGCTAGGCCTTTTCTCTCATTCCAGGAATCCATGGACAGATGTCTGTGTGAGGTCACATACATCACTATACACACTCACTGTAGTGCTTACACAGTGGTGCAGAGATGCATACATGGCATACTAGCACACATTATCAATCTTTGTGGCTGTCAAAATTCTGCATTAATTACAACCCCAATTCCAATGAAGTTGGGATGTAGTGTAAAACATAAATAAAAACAGAATACAATGATTTGCAAATCCTTTTCAACCTATATTCAATTGAATACACTACAAAGACAAGATATTTAATGTTCAAACGGATAAACTTTATTGTTTTTTGCAAATATTTACTCATTTTGAATTTGATGCCTATAACACGTTCCAAAGAAGTTGGGACAGGGGCAACAAAAGACTGGGAAAGTTGAGGAATGCTCAAAACACATCTGTTTGGAACATTCCACAGGTGAACAGGTTAATTGGAAACAGGTGAGTATCATGACTGGGTATAAAGGGAGCATCCCTGAAAGGCTTAGTCATTCACAAGCAAGGATGGAGCAAGGTTCACCACTTTGTGAACAACATTGCTGAGAACAATGTTTTTCAACATGCAATTGCAAGGAATTTAGGGATTTCATCATCTACAGTCCATAATATCATCAAAAGATTCAGAGAATCTGGAGAAATCTCTGCAAGTAAGCAGCAAGGCAGAAAACCAACATTGAATGCCCGTGACCTTCGATCCCTCAGGCGGCACTGCATTAAAAACCGACATCATTCTGTAATGGATATTACCACATGGGCTCAGGAACACTTCAGAAAACCACTGTCAGTGAACACAGTTCGTCGCTCCATCTACAAGTGCAAGTTAAAACTCTGCCATGCAAAGCGAAAGCCATATATCAACAACACCCAGAAACGCCGCCGGCTTCTCTGGGCCTGAGCTCATCTGAGATGGACTGACGCAAAGTGGAAAAGTGTCCTGCCTGCAGTCCAGACCTGTCTCCCATTGAAAATGTGTGGCACATTATGAAGCGCAAAACACGACAACGGAGACCCCGAACTGTTGAGCAATTGTCAAGCAAGTTGTACATCAAGCAAGAATGGGAAATAATTCCACCTTCAAAGCTTCAACAATTAGTGTCCTTAGTTCCTAAACACTTATTGAGTGTTGTTAAAAGGAAAGGTGATGTAACACAGTGGTAAACATGCCCCTGTCCCAACTACTTTGGAACGTGTTGCAGGCATCAAATTCAAAATGGGTGAATATTTGCAAAAAACTATAAAGTTTATCTGTTTGAATATTAAATATCTTGTCTTTGTAGTGTATTCAATTGAATATAGGTTGAAAAGGATTTGCAAATCATCATATTCTGCTTTTATTTATGTTTTACACAATGTCCCAACTTCACTGGAATTGGGGTTGTACATCTAGAAGATGAAGACTATTTAAATCCTTTATTTTGTGTTTGGTTTCAGCAATGCTCCAAATGTTTATTGCTGCAACAGTGCTTGCTTATTTCCAGTACAGCTGTCTGTTCCACACTTTTAAACTGAGAAATCTGAATGAAAGCTGAGTAAGAGTTTATATGCACAGAGAAATACTGAGAGTACTGAGCTAAAATCCACTTTATCCTCTTTATCAGATTTCTTAATCGGATTTGTAGATCCCAGCATGGTGTGTACATGGCCATTTGAATGATTATATAGCTGCAGAAATCTGATTCTGATCAGAATATTAAGTGCATATAAACACACTCAATTTTTCACAATAGTTAGGTGAGGTTTTGGCCGCAAATAAGTTTGTTTTGTAAGCTTTACCACTATTTTATCAGCATTACACATGAAAAGTCAGAAGACACTCTGAATTGGTCAGATTGCATTTAAATGTTGTGAACAGCCCAAATCATAACTAATTAAACCTGCAATATGCATGTCTTGGAGATTTGGAGTCCTCTCTGGTGAAAATGCGTAATTGCATGCAAAGTGGGGAAGAATACTTCATAACTTGAGTTGTGCTTTGAAACCCCTTCTCAGGCAGCGTCATCACTACAATGTTGATTTTGTCTGTGCGACCTAAACATTGAGTCTGACCTCCTTTGTGAGTCTGTACATGTAAAGGAGTATGACGTGGACCAAAAATCCTCCTGCCAAAACTGACCCCACACCTCTGACTTTTGAATAATTATTTCAGGCTTTGCTAGTTGATTTGTAACAGCGCACACACACCACATCACTTTTAACAAAATTGCATAGTGTAATTTGTTAAAACATGTATGTGCGATATTTAAACAAAGAAATGCGACATTCTCTTCAGATATTCTCCTCATCACCTCACAGCGCATGAGGGTTCGCAAGCTAACCAGGGATGTGAACTTGGAGACGCAGTGTGAGAGATACAACCACTGCTCAGGCACTGCTAACAATAAATCCATTTTTAAGGCAAATAATAGCTGTCCATTTTGTTTTTAATGTACTTTTTTAGACTTTTACCTTCCAGCCCTCCATGTATGCATATGTGTAGTTATCTAATAATCACACAATGCTGATACAAATAGACCAATGGATATTTTCAGAGATTCTTTGTTTTTTGTGCATTTAAAACAGAATTTTTTACATTTATGTATATGGCTTGGATTATAAGCACTTCTAAATAGGCCAATAAATTGGGATGAAATGATCAATAAAACCATAGATATTTTTTCAGTAACACATTCAGTATATCTAATGCAGTTTCCATTTGAAACAGAAGGGGGCAATAAAGCCTAAAGCATTTATACACTGAGTTTTGTAGTTCTACAGAAAAAAGTGATGTCACAGTTTTGAAAACAAAACTTGCAGTGTCTTTCACATAAGACGTTATGGTTGCTGCTGTGATTTGTTCACGCCTTTTAACTATGGAAGCTCTGAGTTAAAGCACAACCTCAAACTCTATCACACAGGGCTGTTGCCGAGAAGCTCTGTAAGTCGATCGAACTTTAGCAGAATAGGCTGTTGCCCAGTGTCACACTAGCTGAAATAAAAATTATAACATTAACTTGTTACTGCTCAGTTATTACATGTTTATTTTATCTTCTTTCTGTTAGCGTTTAATAAAAATGCATCTGAGTGAAAGTTTCAGTGCATTAAAATCATATCTGCGTTGACGTCTGTAAAAGTCAACTGGGTGGGAAAAGCCATTATGACAATTACACATTAAACTGTAGATTAAAGATGGAAACACTGTTGCTGATAGCATTTTCTCCATGTAGCCCTGTGTCAGTCACTCACAGGACAGCTCGGTGCTATGTGTGTAAATGATATAAAAGCAGGCCTGGAGTTTCAGAGAATGGACCGGAGAACAGAACACTCATATAGGCAAAATGAAATGAAAAAATAAATAAATTAGAATAAAAGTGACTAGTGTTTAGTGCTAAGCTAACAATGAATCGCATGGACATTTTTGTCAGTTCTAGATTATTATTTTAAAGACACTTAAAGCTTTTACATGTTTACTTCAAGTGTGTGACAGATATATTGGCATATTTTGCCTTGTAGCAGTTTCAAAGTGACTGTTTCAGTAGAAAGGACTGGTATAAAGCTGCTGCTGCTGCACAGCTCATGTTCACAGTCATTCACTTATCTAGATCTTCCAGTGTTTTGGATTGGATTGGATTGGATTCAATTTATTGTCATTGCTTAAGCCGAAGTACAAGCAACGAAATGCATATAATGGAAAAGAGAAACAGAATACATTGGGTGAGGGAAGAGAAAAATACCCCCCCAGACTGAGTTCCTAAGGAAACTCAGTCTGTGAACAGAGAGAAAAAAAAACACCAAAAACTTCTGTTTTCTTACAGAAGTGGTCCCGCTTATTGGAAATCCATACATGTTTGGTTGATTCCTGTGTCAGTTTGTAGTTGTGCTGATGGTTAATCTAATATGTTAGGCCATCTCTTCAGCTGTTAAAATCCTAACCAATAAGAGAGCCTCCTTAGCTCTGTCTATCTAGATGCTACAGAGAAAAAACATTTCTGATTGTTTAACCCTTTTATTTCCATCTAACATTTAACATTGAAACAAGAGTAGTGTTGTAGTACTTGCAGAGTTTACATACAAGCATGATTCTATTGAATGAAGATGAACTGAAAATACAGAAAAACATGGTTTAGTTCCAGGAAATTTAGATTTAGTTCTGTGAAAGCCTAAAAGGCTCTGAGGGGTTTCCTTTGGTGTACATAGTGTGCAGATAGATTCACTGGTTTAGGTAAGATGACTGCACTGCTGTCAGCAAAGGCTATGGCCTGTTTTTGTGACCTTGCAGAAATAGAAACAACGTATTTGGAAATTAAATCTGCCAAGTGGGCTACCCTCGTTTTCACAGGCTTACCCAAAAATGTATTTCTGCCAATACCAATGATGTGGTCCCTTCAATACTGATGATGATGCATAATCTGATGATTATGATGCAAAGGCATAACATACTGGTGTAACAAACTGAAAGTCTCTCTCTCTCTCTCTCTCTCTCTCTCTCTCTCTCTCTCACACTCTCACTCTCTCTCTCTCTCTCTCTCTCTCTCTCTCAGCATTGAAGAGTCCTGCTGCCTTCCATGAACAGAGACGCAGTTTAGAGAGAGCTAGGGTCAGTAACATTCTGGGTGCACTTCAACGATCAAGCATTTCCAGCAAAACTCATCTGGTCCATCCCTTTTCATTTTCTCTCACGCTCACCTTCCTCTTTTTCTTACTGCAGACAGAGGACTATCTGAAACGCAAGATCCGCAGTCGTCCAACGCGCTCGGAGCTGGTCAAGATGCACATTCTGGAGGGTGAGTCTCTTACGACGCCCCCTACTGCCTCAATACTGACACTGCACTAACGTTAGTATTAGCATTAAGAGTCTCAGGCAACCAACACAGCCTCTTCTTAAGATCCATAAACATCAATAAGCACTTAGACACAACACAAGTTAAGAGATAGTAGAACCAGACAGTTCTACAGATGAGATATCAAAGCTAATTACTCTAATATAAGAATTAGGGCTGTCAATCTATTATAACTATTAAAACTATTTAAAAACCTATTCATTCTGATTAATTGCATTTTTTTTATACATTTACGTCTCGTTTGCTCAAATGTAATCCTAAAAATAATTCTCCATTTAAAAAGCAACACATTTTGCTCTGTGAGTTATATGAGTGGATAAAAGAAGATCAGAATTTTTTTTTTTTGCTTTCAATAAATCTGTTAACATTTTCATCATATGAACACAAAACGTGAACATAAAAACCATGTGATTTCCATAGAGTGGACATAGTTTTATTCTCAAATGCAAAAGTGCCTGTATGTTCCAAACACTGATTGTATAAACTGACCACTGGCCACTTTGTAAACTACACCTCCTTGTTTCTACACTCATTGTT
The DNA here is from genome assembly GCF_015220715.1 of Pygocentrus nattereri. Taxonomy (NCBI): domain Eukaryota; kingdom Metazoa; phylum Chordata; class Actinopteri; order Characiformes; family Serrasalmidae; genus Pygocentrus; species Pygocentrus nattereri. Next base: position 17,729,080 of record NC_051211.1, on the reverse strand, counting down.
AGTTTTACCATGTTCGACTTACTGTATAGGTGCACTTTGTAGTTCTGCAATTTCGGACTGTAGTTTATCTGTTTCTCTGCATACTTTGTTAGCCCTCTTTTACCCTGTTCTAAAATGGTCAGGACCCCTCACAGGGCTACCACAGGTATATTTTTTGTGGTGGATCATTCTCAGCACTGCAGTGACACTGATGTGGTGGCGAGTTAGTGACAGTCATATACCACACACATGTCCACACACTGACATCTGAATAAGCCATTGTGTGAAAAGAGCTCAGGAAGCTGCTAATGCCACTAACATGTATGTCATTTGCCCATGGACAAAATGAGGGCTTCATTTAGAATATTGCCAGCACTTCCTAATCTCTCTCTCTCTCTCTCTCTCTCTCTCTCTCTCTCCATTCTCCCCCCCTCTCTCTCATCCCTGAGCTAAGGGATTCTCAATAAAGCATTGAGCTTCATATTCTGTACCTCAGCACCTTCAGCCTACAGGTACTTTAGAACACACGCTAAAGCCAAAGCTGCTAAATCCATGATTATGTACATTATACCCAAAACTGCTAAAGCTGCTGCTGTAGTGTGCAGGGAATAAGACAGAATGTGTCTAATGTGTGCTTTTAAAATGCTGCCTTCTGCTGACCATGAGGTTCTGACTATGAGAATGTTGTACACTGTTTACTTTACAATTAAAAAAAAATCTAAAAAATTGTGTACAAAGTCTTTTAGAGTAGTGTAATGTTGAAAAAGTGAAACTTTCCACATGAGAATTGTCCACAAGAGTGATGATAAGACCAGACATCTGAAGTGTTTAATGCCTCTAAAAGCTTCCTCACAAAATTGTCATTACATAAAATGATTATGAATAATCATAACACTGCCTTTTTTTAAATCAGTAGATGCTAATCCTTTCAGTGTAATTAATTTCAACTTCCAGCTTCATGTTCATCAAAGTGAAGAGTAGGTTTTAAATGATGACTGAACTATTGTTATAAGCAATTATAGTCTGATAACACTTTGTTTAAAGCTCACCTACTTAGGGTCATCATGATGCATGAATAAGCATTGAATAACAAATGTAGAAAGCAATTATTGAGTGTATATATAAACAGCTTTTGTCAGTATTCACAAGTTTCATAAAATAAAATGACACTGGTTTGACATAAGGGTCCATAAACACTTGACCCACTTGTAAAACTGTTATGAAGCATCATTTCTAATATGAAGCAGGCAAAAAATAGAATATCATCAGAACCACACCAAAGCTTCATGCATCTTCAGATGAAATGATCAAGGACTCGAATGGGATGGTGAGATAATGGTATGTCAGCTTCAAGTGGCGAGCTTCCATCCATGAAGAAGTGCCAGCCAGACATGCCGAGATGTGGACCTTCTCCATGTTGCCTGATAAGAGTGCCCTTCCATTGAAGCCCTTCCATGCAAAGCCAGTGATTTCAAGTTTGGTGAGGAGAGAGAGAAGGATCTTGTGGTTGACAGCAGGGAAGGCAGTTATCTTTTGTTGCACCCTGTTTACGTAATGCTGTTACATTTATTGGGTTTCGAGACAACCCTTATGTAGGTTCCAGTGTGTTTTGAACACCTGCTGAGTGTTGATCAGTGCTAACAACAAAACAAGGGGCTAAATTGAGTGGGCTTTAGTATTGTTCCCAAGCTCCATTGCTAATATTGTCATAAATAAACCTGGTTGCAAACTGAGAGAGAAAACATGCTCATTTGTATGAACATCTTGAAAAGCTAGGTGTCCCCAAACGTTGATAACGTTGATAAGCATTGTATGAAATGTTGCTGTACTTTGTGTGTGTGTGTGTGTGTGTGTGTGTGTGTGTGTGTGTGTGTGTGTGTACTGTATTGATGTTCCATGCTATACTGGGTGCTCTGTGTTGATGTTGTGTTGAATTTTTTTTGTGCTCTGTGTGTTTGCTGTATTATACTGAGTGTGATGTGTGTGTGTGTGTGTGTGTGTGTGTGTGTGTGTGTGTGTGTGTGTGTGTGTGTGTGTGCATGCATGCATGCAGAGACATGTGCAGAGGCGTCCCTGCAGGCGAAGCAGCTGATGCTGAAGAAAGCACGTCTGGCTGATGATCTGAATGATAAACTGTCACAGAGACCCGGGCCTATGGAGCTAATAGAGAAAAACATTATACCAATAGACAGCGGCATCAAACAGGCTGTTTTAGGTATGGTATTATACACACACATATACATAAACGACATGGGGTCATACAGTGCTGTGCAGACATCAGAAACCACCATTCCTTTATTTAATTACCAGTCATAACAACTATTAAGTACAAGTCATCAATTTTTCAGTAGATGTTTCTGAGGTGAGTAGATATAAAAGAATCCACTTGTATAAGGAATAAAAAAGTAATTGAAGAAATAATAATATGTGATTCAGTAAGGGGAAAAATGATGGTGATTAAATATATAGAGAAAATGGTCTTTTACCACCTGGTAAACCACCAAAACTGTCACCATCACATAAACAGTACTTAAAGCTGTTATTGTGGGGAGAGAGGAGATAATCAAGTGTCACTCTTGCTTCAAATCTTGCTTCAAATCAAAATCCATAGGTGCTTCCTTTCACTAAGAGAAGACTACTCAGTGCTGTGGGTCTAAAAGGATGTTTAGCTGTCAAGAAGCTCTTACTGAAAAAAGGAAGTAGGCAAAAATGAAGAAATTTCCAAGTCATTCAAAGAAGTTGGTATTTTCTGAACTTCTAAGACTAAACTTTGGAGGTGTGGAAAAATATCCCTGAAGATTTCTTTGAAAAACTGAAAGGAAGTCTCCTGAAATGAATGGAAGCTGTAATAAAGACAAAGTGGCCACTAAACACTTAAAATTTTATATTATAATTAATTTCTGTGTAATGTTTTGGCAAGATATGTTTTCTGTGTTTTTTCTTAACAACTTGTACTTAATGACTGTTTTGCTGTTTTGGCTGGAGATTAAACAAATGAAGGGTCTCTGACTTTTGCACTGTACTGTATATACTCATAATAACCATTCCATCAAATGATATTCCCATTGTCTGTGTTTTGATGATGATGGTGTGGAGGGTGCTGTCCAATATGTCAGGCAAAAATCTAATATGTGTTTAATTGGTAACTGGGAAAGCCATTTGTCAGCCCTCTGTGTTCTTCATTGGTCAGGACCATCATATAACCACCACAGAGCAGGTATTATTAGGGTGGTGGATCATTCTCAGCACTGCAGTAACGCTGACGTGGTGATGTTGCATTAGTCTGTGTTACACTAGTATGAGTGGATCAGACACAGCAGGGCTGCTGGAGTTTTTACACACTACCCACTCACTGTCCACTCTATTAGACACTTCTACCTTGTTGGTCCACCCTGCAGATGTAAAGCCAGAGATGATAGCTCATCTGTTCCTGCGCAGTTTGTATTGGCCATTCTCTAGTCTTTCATCAGTGGTCACAGGACGCTGCCCACAGGATGCTATTGGCTGGATATTTATGGTTGGTGGACTATTCTACGTCCAGCAGTGACACTGAGGTGCACTGAGGTGTACTCCAGAGGCGCTACTGTATCTGATCCACTCAGACCAGCACAACACACACTAACACACAACCACCACGTCAGTGTCACTACAGTGCTCAGAATGACCCACCACCCAAACAATAACTGTTCTGTGAGGATCCATGGGGTCCTGACCACTGAAGAACAGAGTAAATTGAGGCTAACAAAGAATACAGAGAAACAGATGGACTATAGTCGGTAATTGTAGAGCTACAAAGTGCACCCCTATGAGAAGAGCTGATACAATGGACAAACACACACACATACTCAGAGCCAAACAACCTCTCTCTCACTCTCTGTCTCTCTCTGTCTCTCTCCGACTCTCTTTTGTCCTCTTCAAAGCCTCTCATAGACACAGAAAATCCCCAGAGCATCGTCACCACATACACACTCATTTTCACACACATTTTTCACTCTGAATTTATGTAGGGAGGCTCCAGGCCCTGGTGCGTGTATGTGTGTGTGTGTGGATGTGTGCTAATTAATTGGAGAGTTATGTTAATTTGGTAATTCGGTACGCATTAAACACAGACTCAAAGAAAAACAGATTGGAATCTATATTTGTACACAGGCATGTGTGGCTGTGTGTGTGTGTGTGTGTGTGTGTGTGTGTGTGTGTGTGTGTGTGTGTGTGTGTGTGTGTGTGTGTGTGTGTGGGAGAGCAGGCTGACCCATAAACGTCCAGTAGTGACATACATCACCTTATGTTGAAGCTTTAAAGATGCTGCCACACCACCAAACATATTTTGTTGCTGTCATGTCAAAAATGTTTTTTTTTTGTTTTTTTTTTACACCAGTTGAAAACACCAGCTGCTCTTTACCTTGTGTGAACATTTCACAATGAACCAATAAAAATTATCCAATATTATTTTACATTAAAGTACATTACAGTACTTTTGTCCCCCTAAATTCTAATTTCAATTTCAAATTCTTCATAGGCAAATTTACTGGTGACCAATAATTTTGGCCACTTTCTAGTAATAACCTGAAGCTCACACTGGATGGGTTAAGCGAACACATGAACCAGAAACCATTCCACAAGCCAAAGTCATAATATAAATACATTATTTGGACTTAAATAAGCCAAACTGGTAATTTAGGTGCTTATGTGAAAAATCTGCTGCCTATTCAATAACAGTGAGTCATACTTAATTGTGCTATGACATTTTGATACACATGTAACCACAGCATTCAAATACAGTATGATTTTTCTTATTTATTTTAAAAAATGCAAGAAAGTCTGGCTAAAACACACAGACACACACACACACACACACACACACGCATGCACGCACGCACGCACGCACACACACACACATTTTCAAAGCCGCTTCAACCTCAGGGTCACGAGGGATGATGGAACCAATCCCAGCGGTCATGGGGCAGAAGGCAGGATATACCCTGGACAGGTCGCCAGTCCATCACAGGGCAGACAGACAGACATACACAATCACACACACACACACATACCTAGGGTCAATTAACCATGTCCAATTAGCCTAACTGTTTGTCACAGACACAGGGAGAACATGCAAACAAAGGTCCTATTTCATACAAGGTTCTGTTGGTAATTTTGTTTTCTTTCATTCTCTCTCTCTCTCATCTCTTTCTCTGTCTCTCGGTCTCTCTCACTTTCATCTCTCTCTCTCTCCCTCTCCCACCCCCTCCTCACTCTTTCTCTCTCAGAAGTGAGAAATTCATCGTGTGAAGAGGACAGCAGTGATGCTTTGTCTCCTGATCACCTTGTCAATCAGGATTCCACCAATAAAGACTCTCCTCTTGGCTCCGCCCCTCTATCTGCCTCACCTGATGCACCTGCCAGAGACCCCTCACCTTCACAGGTACACAAACACACACAGGCACACACCAAAAATAATGCTTAAACTGTCCTCACTCTCCACACTTTCTCTCCCAGGCACCACCCCCACCCCCACCTCCTCCATTACCGGTGGCATCTGCTCCTCCCTCTCAGCAGAAGCTGACCAATGGGACGGCAGCCCACAAACCTGCTGCTGGACAAATAAAGGTGAGTGGCCAGTCTCATATGTTGACACTCTGTTGTACTGAGTGGTTTTGTAAACTGAAATGATCAGAAGTTTTTTCTCACAGCAGCTCTGGATTAATTATCACCCGGCCTCGGGGTGTCTGAGCTGATTTCTCTGTTACCTGCATTCACGCCTTTAAAGCAGCTTGCAGTTTATACAGGAGGGGAAATTAGAAGCAGTTCGAAAAAGATGTTTAGCAACTTTCTCAGCATCGGAGATGATTCACACAAATCAACACATAAAACCCACATCTAGAGTTCACAGCTCAGAGTGATTATGAGGACTGATTTCCTTTCTTTCTTTTCTTTCTATCTTTCTCTGTCTCTTTATGTTTCTGCCTCATATCTCCTGTTCTTTCTTTCTTTCTTTCTTTCTTTCTTTCTTTCTTGCTTTCTTTCTTTCATATTTCATATTACATATTTCTTTCTTTGTTTTTTTCTTTTTTTCTGTCTTTCTCAAATTGTCATCCCGCTCTTGTCCTTTCTCCTTCTATCTGTCTTGTTTAATCTTTCCCACTCTCATTTTTACACTTTTTTCCATTCCCTCTCTTCTTCCCTCTCTTTCTTCGTTTTTCTCCATCTCTCAATTATTTTTCTCTCTTCTTTCTCATTTCTTCTCTTACTTTCCCTCTTTCAATATCTTACTTTTTTCCATTTTCATTCTTTATCTGCTCTCTCTCCCTCCCCTCAGGGCAGTAAAGCTGCTGCTGACCGCAGTAAAAAGCAGAGGGACAGTAAGCCGAAGGTGAGGAAGCTGAACTTTCATCAGTACATCCCTCCAGATCAGAAAACCGAGCGCGAGGCCCCGCAACCATTAGACTCCAGCAACTCCAGACTTCTCCACCAACAGCAGCTTTTCCTACAGCTACAAATCATCAGCCAGCAGCATTCAAACTATCCAGCCATCCTCCCAGCCCCGCCCAGGTACAAAAGAGTGTAACACCAGTCACCGATGAACCACTGTGTCATGTTTATAGCTACTTTTGCCATTTTGTTCAATTATAACATTTTAAATTTTCATTCAGGCCTCCAGGGGAGCAAAAGGGCTCTTCAAACAGTGGCTCATCATCAACAAAGAAAGCCCCGCCCCCTCAGCCACCATCCACCAATACTAACAGCCCGAGTCATCACACCCTTATATCAATTCCTCTACCACCCCTGCCCTCCAAACTGGATGAGCTAAAGGTTAGCCACGCCTCCTTCAACTCTTAAAGTTATACCCTAGGCCACTAGAGATCATTGGACCTCCTTTCTATCCCATCTGTTTCTTCAGGTCAAACCATGTCCCTCAAATAACCATTTCTTTAACAATTTTCCACAAATGAGTCAAAAGTCAAAGTCAAAATTGTTATAAAATGGTATTCCAGTTGTTTTTCTGTAAAAAAGGTGAGAGGTAAAGTTTATTGTGTGTAGCTCACTGTGTTTGATACAGCCTAAAACAGTGTGTATCTGTGTGTGTGTGTGTGTGGCAGTGGGTGTGTCTCTATTCTATTCTCTTCTATTTTTCTATTCTCAGCAGCATATTATTCTATTATATTATGCTCTATTTTATTGTGATTTACTCTATTCTATTCTATTCCTGTTGTTTTATTCTTAACAGTTTATTATTCTCTTCTGTTATGGTCTATTCTGCTGTGATCTATTCTTTTCTTTTCTATTCTATTCTATTTAGTTGTTCTATTTTTAGCAGCTTATTATTTTATTCTATTACACTCTATTTTATTCTATTGCGATGTATTCTATTCTATTCTCTTTTGTTCTGTTGTGTTATGTTCTATTCTGTTCTTTTTGCATATACTCTCCTCTGTTCTGCTTCATTCTAATTGTATTTTTTATTTTACAAGCTTATTATGCTTGTTTGTTCACTGGCCACTTAGTTGTGCTTGTTTATTCATTGGTCACTTAATCACTTTAAACTAGCAATTCATAGCCTACCTTTCAAAGGTTTAGAACCACTTGTCATATTAATAATTGCTATTCCGTAATAACAACAGATGCTTTATTCACAGTTTAAAGTATTATAGGAATTATATAAATGAAAGGCGTGGTAAAAATATAGTAATGTTACTACATAATAAGCTATAATAGTCTGTTTACTGCAAACTAGTGTCCAGAAAATGCTATGAATAGCTGTTTAATTAGCAAGATGTAGTTATTTGTTTTCAAATATGAAGCATTGTGGATGTCAGGCTATTTATACGTTTGTTCTGAATACTGTACAGATTTCTCAGTTATCATGAAATCACTAACAGCTCCGTTTATCAACAAAATTTTTTCATTTTTGCAGGTTCCTACAAACTGTTTAACACTTGTAAAGAATTAGTTTAATCATAGGATCATTTTACACTTGTATCTTCAAAGATTCAGTTTCATATAAACAACATAAGTAATGCCAAACTTTTGAACAGTAGTGTACTTTTATTGTTTGCTTACTCTGTGCATTTTAGAAGTTTATGCTTACAAGTGTCCTCACAGTTTTATGTATGCTCCTGTAGCACAGCAGTTTCCCACTGGGAGCAATAAAGTAATCTGTTCTTTTCAAATGTATTCTATTCTATTTTGTTCTATAGCCTTTTATATAGACTGTTAAACAAAGATGTTGGACTATTCATGAGAAAACCTGTATTTTTTTCTCTTTGACCTCTAGGTGGCAGAGCTGAAGCATGAACTCAAAATCCGTGGCCTTACTGTCTCTGGGACCAAAAATGACCTTATAGAACGTCTAAAGAACTTCCATGAACAGAATGGGGGCAGTGATCCCCCCAACAATACTGGGGGCCCAAGTGTGCCTGCAGCCTCTAACACATGCATGTCCCAACCACCACAGCAGCAACAACTGACTGTCCAACCCTCAGCTTCCAACACCATTCTGCACCAATCAGGACACACTGGCATGTTGGTGGCAACTCTCCCATTGGTCACAACTGTGGGAAGGGGTGGAGCCCCATCTGCTGTTCAGCCTCAACTGATGCAATTTGGGAGTTGCAGCCCCTCCTCTCCTCTGTCACCCACCCACTCTGAGCACTCATTGGCTGGAACAAGCCCAGATGACCACACCTGTAATGGAGATGCATTTGGGGAAATGGTACGTTCAGTTTTACACTTCTTCATTCAGAGTGATGCCATGTGTGTATACACAACCATATCATATACTGTGTTTTCAGGGTAGAAAGGTCTATTATTAAAGGGATTAATATAATAGCAGTTGTACAGTGTGAAAATAATGTTTCTTTAAAAACTTTGGTTCCTTGTCATCCTTCTTTGTATACATAGATATCGAAAAAAGGAGCCATAGTTATCGGATACTGCAACATTTGCAATTATGTACATAACTCTTTAGAGACTTTCAATCTGGGACATGACCTCAATTGTGGGTGGGATATGTATCATGTAAGGTATCTTCATAAGATTTTGACTCAATATGACAAGATACTACAGATAAGAAGGATCTTGTCATGATGAGTGAAACAGGCAAGAGGTCAGAAAATCCAGAGCGTATGCTTTAGTGGATGGTAAGCAGCTAGCAACAGGGTAGGTTCTTGACCTGTCAATACAATAGCCAGGCATTCAAAAGATAGGAGAATTCCAAAACATGTATCTCCGTGAATAGTAGAATGTGCCAATTTAAGAACAGTTTCAAAAATCAAATGTACATGCTATTCCACTGTACTCAAGTGCAGTTGATCAGCCAAGACATATCTGATGTCCACATTTTACTTCTTTAGTTAAGAACTAGAGCTGTTATGCTAAGAAACACTGGAAGTCAATGATAACCTAAACCGTTTCTGTAAATACATGCCCCAAGCTTGACTCAAACCACATCCAGTTCTTAATTTAGGTTGCACAGACAAGTTGATGTGGCTTAGATCACAATATGAGTCACTAAGAAGTATACAAATGATAAAAAAAATGAGCTGCCAATTAAGACAACTGGAATCCCTTTTTTTCTGAGCACTGAGCATTTTTGGTATCATTCTGACCAAGTTGACCAAAAATGGGACTAAGGGAACTGACACACCTTAGAGTAACATCGGTAGAGAAGCTAAGTGAGTATGCTCAAAACAATCAATACCTGATTACACATTTGAGGACCACATATTCTGCACAAATTAGCCTCAAGTGTAAATGTGTGAATGTGAATATACACATGAAGACATGCGGCAGTTGGACGCTAGACCCACCAGTGACTCACTGCACCACCTCTGAGTTACATATGGCATGACATTTTGCACAGCGACTCCACCACTGTAAAGTTCAACAGTCAGGGTCTATCATGGTATGGGGTGTATTAGTGAGTAACCTGCTATAGTAACTTAACTATGAAAGTGCCATTAATGCTGAACCCACTTTGGAGCAACCTGTGCTGCCTTTTAGATGCTGTCTTTTTCAGGGACACCCTTGAACATTTGGTAGGTGTTACAACAACATGGCTGTATAATCAGAGAGTGCGGGCACTAGATCGGCCTTCCTGCAGTCCAGGCCTGTCTCCCATTGAAAATGTGTGGCACATTACTAAGATCAAAATATGAAAACACACACTCAGGCTTCTATTCCATACTCCTGTAACTTAAAGATAACATAGTCCATTTGCATAGTTCCTGCATAAAAAGCCTAAGAAAATTTACAAGTGGGGGACCTTGCTTTGATTTCTGATTCACATTGGCTTTCTCTCCCTCCCGCCAGGTGAGTTCTCCTCTAACCCAGCTCTCTCTCCAGCCCTCACCTCCCACCCCGCCCACCATCCACATTATAGATGAATTACCACCAGCCCTGCCCTCAGCAACCCATGGTCCCTCCCACCCCTTCCTGGCCACCGCACCCTCTGAGGATAAGGACTGGATGCTGCAGGAGAAGGACCGGCGCATTGCGGAGCTGACCCGCATGCTGCAGCAGAAACAGCAGCTGGTGGAGAGACTGCGCTCACAGCTGCAGGACCAGCAGACAGGGTGCGTGGCCTTCACACCACACCCACTAATCAAAGTGAAGGAGGAGCCTCAGGACATCCCCATGGAGGATGTGGAGGAGATACAGGCCGAGCAAACACAGCAACAGCTGCAGCTACAGCAGCAGAAGGTCTTAGAGGAACTCATCCTGCAGAAGAACCAGCTCAACCTGTGCAAACAAACACAGCACAGGCGCAAAAAACCACACAAACAGCAACCCAATCAGACACTCAGCAAACATCAGCCACGACAGCAGCAGCAACAGCAACAGCAGCACAACTCTCAGCAGGTCAGCTCACTTACATTTACAGCATTTAGCAGACTTAGTGTGTTATTGCACAGTTTAGTGTTTGCCCTTCTCTCACACACACTGGATTCATCTCATCAGCTCATATACTGTGCATTAGAGCAGAATTAAACACTAAATTTAAAACTGCCTTGGAAATCGCTTGACACCATAACAGAAGAACACTTTTGAGTGCCATATAGAACCATTTTCAAAAAGGCTGTATATGGAACCATCTACAGCACATTCTCCATCAGTCTGAAGAACCTTTTATGATGCAAAGAAAAGGTTCTTTTTTAGTTTTTGGTTCTCAGTGCTCATCGTAACACACAGATCCAATTACACACGTGCAATATGTACAATGCATACAATTGGTCCCAGGCCACCAAAGCTGTACCGCAAAGGCTAGGAAAATTCTGCTGATTAAAATAGGACCACCCATCGAAATGAAATAATTCTCCATAATTTATCGGCTGTAGGTCCAGGTCCTCATAGGACAGCGTCTGGGTCCAGACTCGGACCGCAGTCCGCTCATTAGTGACCTCTGGTATAGTGATTAGGGGACCATTTCAGATGAGGCTGTAGAGTTTAATATGTTATTTGTTATGTTGTTTTCCTTAACACACTATTATGTCACTCAGTCTCATCAGTTTTCAGTTACGTTTTCATTAATCAGTGTTTTTACAGTACAATTGGTGTCAGCCGATCCTGACTGCTAGCCTAGCCGCTGAGCTTTAAGCTAATGAAACATACAAGCTAAACAAACTCTTATCTTGGAAACTGAGTAAAATTTATTGTATCTTTATTACTACCTTTATCTTTTTTACTCTTTCAGCTAGAAAAAACTAGCCAAACTGAGGTAAACTATCTAGTAGCCAGGTAGTAATTTATATATGTACTTTATAGCTTGTCATTTTTGTTGTTTGAATAATCCATTCTTTTTACAGTAATGAGGAATTCTATATAGCACCCAAAAGTGTTCTTCAACTGTTACAAGCTTGACACCATGAAAACAGAGCTCATGTTTGAACATTTTCTAAAAGGTTTTATATAGAACATCAATCTGAAGAACACTTTCATGATGCAAACAATCCCTTACTCTTGCAAAACGAGTGTTCATGGTTCTATAGAACCCTTTTCTTTAATCAAGAAGCCTTTAAGCACCATCTTTGTAAGAGTGATAGGATCACTGTTGTAACCAAACATCAAAAATACTTATATAACATATAAAAGACGAAAACGTCCTATAACATCTGTTAGGATTGAATCAATCTGAAAGGTTAGCTTTTCAAATTTTCGTTATCCATTCATCATGAAATGTTCACACAATGTATAGGCAGGTATAATTTTCAAATAATAATCTTTTTAAATTAAATGATTAGGCGTTTTAATGACTTTTATATTTATTTTTATTTTCATTTAAAATGTCCTCACACAGGTGTCTCAGGTGTTCATCAGTCAGCATTCAGGTGCCCCCTCCTCTTTCCCAGTGGGTAGCCATAAACCTAACTCTTCCCAAACTATGCTGACGGACAGCAATGGCAACCACTTCCTGCTGAAGCCGACCAATCACAACACAAACAACCAAGCCAACAACAGCTCCCAGAATAGAATGACCAACCGGGTCACTCCACAGGTACCAGGCAGAGGAGGTACAATGGCCTGAGTTAATAAAATGTGTTGAATTTTGTTTCATCCATTGACATCGCTGCACATGTCATTTACAGAGACAGAAGTCCACACCCAGCAAGTTACCCAGCCAGTCAGCACCTCAGATGCCTAACAGTGACGTCCAGTCAAAACAGCAGACGATCTGTAAACAGCCACTAAAAAAGGTGAAATTCGTTTCACAGTAACTTCATCTGAAGCAGTTTTTCCTTTGAGTTCCTTTAAACTGAGCAATTTAGCATTTTCCCTCCTACAACTCGGCCAACACAGCTCGACTTATTCACAAACCCTTTAAGAGTTTAAAATGAGTGGGTTAGAACAGGGAAACACAAAAAGGCCAGTTCAGGGGGCTACAGGATCAAAGGGGAATGTTAACTTGTAATTTTGGGAGGATGGACATGGGGGAAAAGAGCTAGCATACATGCTAATAACATTAGTGTTACCTAGCTAGTATTTTACCATAGCAAACCCTTTACAAAGTGATCCTTCCAAAAATTAGTAATTGGCACATCATCATATTGTGGATGTATATTCTGACTCAATTTGATATTTGGTTATCCGTAAGCCTTAATGAATGGATACTCAGTTATTTTGGTTAAGGAAAAAAGTCATAGGCTGAAATTAGTGGAGGACCTTAGGCTTCATATTTAGGAGATAGGCTTGGTGTTAGGAGGTTAAATTTCAGTGGTCCAACTTTATGGGTCTACAGCACATAGAGGAACCATTTTTTATTCAAAAGTAGCTAATGGAAATTTTTCAAGGGAGGTTTTCGTGTTGGTTGAAGGCCACGGCTTCACGTGAGCTAATAGGCTATTTTAGAGCTAGAAGTATAGCATTGGATGCTGTTAAGGTCTCATCATCTTCTACATGAGATATTGTCTTCTGAGTGAATGGTGCAGAAACATGTTCGCTTTGTAGAGAAATGTATTTTCACTGTTTTTTGACCTAGCTAACATTAGCTACAATAGTTAGCCTAGTTATGGCTATGGTACGTCAGTCATGTTCTAAGGCATTCTTGTTAAGGCATTCGTGTTTTATGGTAGCACAGTGTAATTTAATATGTATACTTGCTTGCAAATACGATGAAAATAGTCACATTTCACTAAATTGAAGGCCTGTGTATTTTTTCCCTCTCACTGTGATTAAATGTGATTTATGCCTAAATAGCGATTTGAGTATTTGAACACTGACACCTTGAATGGTTACCCAAGCACTGGTGTACCTGTGCATGTTGCTACATTCTGGTCCATTTAGGTAACAGCGCTTGGTGACTACCATCACCTGAAATGGTAAATAATTAGGTAAACTCTGTTTCCACAAGTCCTTACAGCTTTTGAATAACAGTAGCTTCAACTGCTAATGTTAGCTAAGATAGAGTAAGACTTCTAACTGAAGACAAAGCTCAAATAAACAAACACTGCTCACTGCTGCCCTCTAAAGGTGTTATTGTGACTGCAAATTTATTGATATGTATAAGCGAACATGTTTTCTGCTATATGAGTATAATGATATTTCTTTTTATCAACAATATATCTTTTTTTGTAAACAGTCCTCCCACAGATCATACCCCTTTTTTTACAACATCTGCAGTAAAAAGATAGAAATGCTAATCTATGTGGTGCACACTTGCAGCATTTATTAAGATTGGTATTTTATCATTAGAGGGTCATTTTTTTCTGACTGATAAGGAACAGTATTATCAGTTTTGCGGGCAGCATGCTGCTCTTCAGGCTACTGCTAAAGAAATCTGGGGAAAATCGTGGTTAATGAGGGGGAAAGTTGTCCTGAGTCACAGCCACTCAAATTAATGATGTAAATTATACCACATTAAACATCATTGATAGGCAATTGAATGTTGTAATGGGGCTTATGATTGCGCTAATTAAATGGATAATACGCCTCATCATTGTGGGCAGTGCTAAAAAGAGTGTTCACTGAATTGGCTTATTAGCGTGGAAGTAGCTAATGAGGTGAGCACACTCAAACTGTTGACTTATTAGTGCTGAGGTATTAGCATGGCATGCTTATTAGCATAGCTAATTGTGATTGATGCTTAAAACTTCCACAGGCGCTGAAACCTGAGAAACATGGGCCGACCAATCACATGAAAGCACGCTCATCATCATTCAGCACGTCATCCACATCGTTTTTCACCATGGAGTCAGTTAACAATCTGGTCACCTCTTCTTCCAGTCATATGGTAAGGATTAAGAATTGTGATGTGTTGATATAATGTGTTATCAGGCATGCTTGAGTAGATTGGTAGTATTAGTTATTGATTTTATTATTGGTGGTGTTTAGTTTCATTTGGTAGTTTAGAATGGTTAAAGAGTTCCTCTGTGAATGCTTTGATGTGCTGTGCTCCCCCTGCTGGTCACTAGTTGTCCTAACAGGATAGCTTGGTTTGATCATGTATCTTCAACAGTGTAAACCTTCTTCTGGCTGACCTGTGAGAGTGCTGGGGCACTTTAGGGATCCTTTTAACCTGGCCGATGCCTTGGAAACTGAGACAGTAGCACAGCCAGGTTCATGAGCCAGCAATTATACTCAGATAGACAGCTATAAGTAATACAGTGCTGAAAAACATCATCTGGAACTGAAGGTTCATGCTGTCTTTTGATAATTATTCTATAACTCTATCAGTTCATTTTTGGCCTTTTTTTCCCCTCCTTCTGGTTTCTCTTTTCTCCATCTCTCCACCAGGACGAGATGTGTTTGGGTGTAGATCAGCACATTCTGTTTACTCCTCCTTCACCTAAAGTAAACACAACTCCAACTTCACGCCGAAAGGTAAAAGCTCTCTCCATTTTCTCTTTCTCTTTCAGTCAGTCTTATTTCTCTCACCCTCCTATGTATGTTTCTCTCCAATAATTCAGTATGTCTAGCACAGTTTGTTCTATATAGCATCAAAAAGGTTCAGAACTATGTCATTTACTAAAGAACCATCTTTTTTAACTGTAACTTGGTGTTTAAAAAAAATCACTTCATCTGTTACTGAAGGTGCATTCTCTTTTGAACATCAGTCTCTGGTGATAATTTTTCTGTAATTTTGTCAGTTCATTTTCAGTCTCATTTTCTCCTCCTTGTTTCTCTTTCCTTCATCTATTCTAGCCTCTCCACCAGGACGAGATGTGTTTGGGTGTAGATCAGCACGTTCTGTTTACTCCTCCTTCACCTAAAGTAAACACAACTCCAACTTCACGCCGAAAGGTAATAACTCTCTCTCGCTCTCTCTCGCTCTCTCTCTCGCTCTCTCTCTCTCTCTCGCTCTCTCTCGCTCTCGCTCTCGCTCTCTCTCTCTCTGTCACTATTTGTTTTTTTCCTTTCACTCTGTTTGTCTTATTTTCAATACAACTATCAATGATCAATAAATAATAGTTTTTTTAGTTATTTAAAACTGTGAACTGTGATGTTACAGTGACAAATTCAAGATATCCAGGTATCCAGGACAGTTTCCACATGGACTAAAAATTGAAAAAATTCACACTCCAAGTTTGACAGACCAAAAAAAAAAAAAAACCCTGAAAGAAACAAAAGTTTTGAAAATGGGCACATGTACTGTAATGCCATATGACACATCAGACCTCATGGTTGCTATAGTAGTTTAAAGGGAAGCGCCATCAAAATGTCTGCATAATTCAATCACTAACCTTTAAACAAAGTCGTTTAGAGAGGTCTGATGTGAAATAATACATTGCACAAAAACTTCCCAGCTCAGATTTCTTTACAGTGCTAGTGATAGAAACCACAAAGCCTGCAACACAAAAATGCAGATTTTATTTACAATCAAAAATGGCCAGTAAACCTATATGTCTTCTGAGTTTTTGGGCTGTTGATAATGGTAAAATAAAAGTAAATCTGAAAAAAAAAATTGCAATAAGCTTTGGGTACTTACGGTGTCCTACATGCACCCCTCTGCTGTGAATGGATTTAAATAAAATTACATTTTAAGCCAATAAGCTTAATGCAAAGCAATCATAAGTACTTGTAGCTTTTTCTTGTAATGTCCTTCTGTGATCGAGCTTTAAATGCTTCAGGTGTTTTTTATTCTGATCACCACCACTGTGAGCGATTCTAACTCTGTTTCACATCAGACTGCTCTGAATGAGTTTGTTTACATCTTAACCATTTAATTATGCAGACATTTTGGAAATCAGTGGAATGTGAATATGCTTATCAGCTCATTAGCAGTGGTTTTCACATTCTTTTTCCTGAATTTTGCATGCCATCATTTATTTTTGTGTGCTGGCTGTTGTTTACATTAAGAAGACGAAGAAGTTTAGAATAATTAGCCTCCTGTGTTATTTGCTGCAGTCATGATCCACATATGTTAACATGGAATATGTCGTATATAATAGAAAACTAACTTTTTCTCACCTTTTCACTTTGCTATTAACAGCCCAGTCCATACAGTCTACATGGGCACTAAGCTGCAAAACAGCCTGTTGTTTCTGTAATGTCACAAAAACAAACACATTCATATTTATCTTCACATTCAGCTTATATCCTGTGTGATTCAGTCTGGACTGCTTCAGTCTATTAATCAGTCTATTAATCAATCAGCACACGGACAAGCACAGGTAACTACAGTGCTGTGCAGAAGCTGTAGGCACCTCTTTATCTGGACAATAAGTGTTTCCTAAGAAAAAAAACCCACTAATATTAGAATGAGTACATGTAACAAGTATTAAAGTATTTAAGAATTAAAACAGTACAATTACAATATGTAGAGATTTTATGTAGGTAAACCCCTTAAAATCCCAGGTTTATTACATATTAAGGCATAATATTCAGTCACTATACAGGGACTTCAGTGCAAACTGGTTGAGTTATTCTTAGGTTATAGAAGTGTGTAATAAAACTTTGACAGACCCTGGACATGTAAGGCATCAACCATTTCCAAGCCTCTCCTTAAAGAAGTCCAGGATTATTATTAGTTATTATTTAGTGCCTGGTTTTGCTAATCGGTACATCATTAAATTAATTTGGGTGATGGATTTAAAACAGCTCACAAGATATCAAATATGAATATAGAACTATGTACCAATAATTTATTATTAAAGGAATTCTTTGTCATTTTACTGCATTAGTTTTTGCATTCAGTGGTGTTTTTTGCCACACTCTCGCTGCTGAGAATAAATGGTTTTAAACAATTTACCTGAGACTGAGTGCCTGAGACTTTTAAAAGTATTTAAGTATTTAAAGTACATTTAAAAGTAGCCTGGAACAATGTGAGACAGAAAATGAGAGCCCATTGTATTAATTGTTAAATGATTTTAACGTTCCAAAACTTGGTACAACTTTAGAATAAGAAGATGAATTTATGAATAGTTTAAAATTAGATTGTTTATGGTCATAAACACTTTACAAATCACAATAATGGCAACAGTGACTTGTAGTTTATCTACTCATTTCCACTGTTAAAGCTCAGATTTTCATCAGGTATTCATATTCAGCAGATATAAAGGGTCACGTTTGCCCTGTTCATTAATGCGATATAACCTTTTGTTAATTACTTAAAGGTGTTTATGACCAAATTAATAACCATACACAAACCTGTTACAGTCTTACTGTAAAATAGTACCCAAAATGTATGCATTTACTCTGATCCATACATTTTACACACCTGTTACTTGCAGTTACTTTCTCTTGCTCTCTCTCTGTTTCTGTATTGATATATATGATGGTTGGCTATACTATCCCTCAGTTGTGCATTGTTAAACCTGTGTGTATGTATCTGTATGTGGTTGCAGAAAAGTGGACGCATTCAGAAGATTGACAACCTGTTTGACATCCTGGTTCAGAGTGGTGGTAAGTTGCAAACAATATGTTCTGCTTTTGTTTATCATTTTCCACTTATTTCACCAACTTTTAAAAAAAACAAAACATTTTTTGTAGAAATCTCAGTGAATTTCAAGCCTACTCCGGATCCTGCTCTGTCCCGCATTTGCACAAACAGCCCACCTCTTTCCCCAAGCCCCTCTCCTCTCCATCTCTCTCCACCCACTCCTTCCATCCCTGACACACCCCTTGGAGCTTCATTACCATCAGAAGAACCTCCATTTCAGGAGGAATTTAATAGCTGCAGCACAATTAATGGGCGTCTGGAGGACTTCTTAGAAAGCACCACTGGAAAACCCCTTTTGGGGGTGGAGCCTGGAGGTCATGTGACTTTGATAGACGAACTCCACAGCCAGTTACTGAGTACGCCCAGCATCCTAGACCATCCTTCATCTCCCATGGACACGTATGAGTTCGGACTGACCTCCAGTCGAACTGGGCTGGAGTTGGCTGAATCTGCTCTGGACAGCATGGACTGGCTGGACCTGGGCATTGGAGGGTCAGTAGGCGACGGGCCGAGTACGATGTCTTTGAATGGACATGCACCCACCAGTGTGTTTTCCACTGACTTTCTGGACAGCTCTGACCTTCATTTACACTGGGACTGTTGAGAGCCGGTGAAGACTCACCCATGCACTCACATATACACACACCATAGAGACAGTTTGGGCAAAACTGTGATAGTTAAAGTGATAATTTGGCCAAAAATTACATAGTTTTCTTCTTACTCAAAATGTGGTCAATTAGCCAAGACATTTGGTATCTGAAGTTTGCTTGTTTAGCTTTATCCTAGAGATACTAGAATAATCCAACTGACAAGTCTTTAAAAAGCTTATATTCAACCAACCAGCAGTGTTAGTGGACTGCATTCTTAAATCAACTCAAAAGTAGAGACTAATTCAGGCTTAATTACTTTGCCCACCTCTAAAATGTCTTCACTTCCTCCACCTGTCATCGAGCAAAATCCTCTGCAATCTAAGAGACACTCTTGATTCTACGCATAAAATCCATATATATTTGGATATTATCACAGTTATTATCATAGTTATGTGATAATATGAATATGAGCTCTTATGAAACTTAATTTGAGGGTATTTGGGTGAATGGTGTAGGAATTACAACCATTTTCATATGCATTTCCCCCCACCCAAATTTATTTTATATATTTTATTTATCTTTATTGCAATTGTCTTTGGTTCCTGCTTGTTCTTGGGATATTTTACCTTCAGTTTTGTCTTCAATAAGTGATATGATTGATTAGACTAAGGTCAGGTGGGTGACTTGGCCATTGAAAAACATTCCACATCTTTGCCTTAAAAAAGTCTTAGAGTGCTTTTGCAGTATGCTTTTGGTAATTTTCTTTCTGCACTGTGAAGTACCGTCCAATTAGTTTTGAAGTTTTGCGCTGAATCTGAGCAGATAGTATAGTCCTAGTCATCAGAATAACTCCTGCTGCTTTTGACAGCAGTCACATCATCAATAAATACAAGGAAACCAGTTTGACTCTACATCCCCAGCCATAACACTACCTCCACCATGCTTCACAGATGTGATGGTATGGTTTGGATCAGGAGCAGTTGTTTTACAGGCTTTATGGAAGGAAAATGTGTCATATCTCCCCTGCACATTATTTAACAACTCACCATGCTTTGAGACAAGTGTGAGATGATTTAGCCATGGAGTTTGCATGATGCCAGCTGGTAAACATGAGCTTGTGTAGTTCAAGAACTAAAGAAGCAAACTTCAGACATGCTTTGAGGTAAGAGCAAAATTATGTAAATTATTAAAATAATACATTTTCAGTGAACTGTTCCTTCAAAAGACCCAGAAGGTGAAGTGCCTTAGAAGATGTGTGTGTGTGTGTGTGTGTGTATGTTCCTTCAAAAGACACAGTTGTGAATGTGAAATTAAATTGGTGCCTTTCTAATCCCATGTAGACAGTCTGCGATGTGTCATTTCGAGCCTAAGATCCTTTCTGTTGTAAGTTAAAGGTGGATTTGAGGCTATTTTCTATTTCTAATATGTTAAGTTTAGAATCTGACCTACATTTGACCCTGCTGAGACAGCTGTGTGCTTCTATTAGAAAGTCTATTAGACCTTGTGTCTGACACCATTTCACACATACACTCTGTCCATTTCAATTAAAGTGTTTAATATATTGTTTACATGTAGAGGTGGGTAATATGGATCACCATATTTTGTTCTTCTGATAAACTGGAACACAAAAGAACCTGTGGTGCCACATTTTAAGGGCTGATGTCATGAGGAAATGAATGTATTATGTATAGACTGTTTCATGGTTCAACATTTTTCTTCTATTTTATTTTTTTCCTTCGGTTCCACTTACAGTATTTGTGTGATTTTATGTACCAAAATGATCTTAATTTATTTTTACATGACCATTTTCCAACCTCTCTTGATCCCTTAAACATGTTAAACATGCTGTTGGTCAGTTTTCCAAAGTACTGATGATATCCATGATCTGCTTAGGAAAGCATATTGTGATAAAGGGAGATCCACTCGAAAGCGGCCCTGAATATTCTAACTCCCATTAAGCTGTAACTCCCATTAAGATGAAGCCAAAAATTATGAAACAAAAAATATGCTACATACATTGATGTATGTGTAATTAATTGCATTACATGTGATGCTGGACGTGAACTCCATTTTCTGTCAGAAACATTTCGACACAGTGCTCCATGTTCCTGAACGTATCGCCAAGCATTAGAGAGGTTAAACGTTGTGACTGCTGTCCAGCACCTGCCTCATCGCTGCAATGCAGGGTCTTTCCGGCTTGTTCGAAGCTCAATATACTGATGAGAACAGTGCACATTGTTTGCTTCAGATTACTTTGTCCTAGAGAAAGTTATTACAGAATATTCGGGGCCTCTTTCGAGTGACTCTCCTTGTATAATTTATTACAATAACAATAAATATCATATTGCCCACCCCTATTCACATGTAAATGTTTGTTGCTCAGTATTATTTTATATTGTCCAGCTCAGGAACCTGTTTGTGAGTATACGTATTTTACAGAGAGTGGTTATGTGTGGTCTGTCTGTCTGTCTGTCTGTCTGTCTCTCTACCTGTGTATATAAGCTCAACACAATGATAGTTTTTGTGCGTAGTGTTTTCTCTCTCTAGATACATTTGCACTTGTAAAATTTGGGCTGGTGCCCAAAAAAATCCTAAGAATGTGATTTATTCTGCCTTCACATGCTTATCGGACCCTATTTCACATTGCAACATCATAATTACAAAGTCTTTGCAGTTAGAAACATGCTTAGCTAGTTAACTGGCTTGATCTATTTTGGTATCATGCTCACATTGCACGAATGTACAAAATGTAACCAACAGTTATTAATGTAAGTAGACCTGCCACTGTATTTTAACATGTGTATACACATGGAAGTAATTCCAAAATAATAAATCATGCATAGCCTTTCAAAGATTCCAAAATACTTCATTACAAAAATATCGAGTATAAAGCCTTTTCAAGGACAAGCTTAATAAAAAGAAATGAAAAACACTATGTGACTAAAACAGACAGTACTGTTCAAAAGTTTGGAATCACTTGTCATGTGAATAACTGTTATTTTATTCAGTAATAACAAACATTGTAAATTAAAATCCTATAAACAAGACACTGGAAAGCAATTTAAAGTAACCATAATGTGATAAAACAAAAAAAATAAAACCATCTATATAGAAAAAAATGGTTACATTTTTGCATGTATTATAATGTCCTAGATGGCTACAATGGCATAGCAGCATCCCTAAACCCCAACACGTATTATGAATATCTATATCTAATATCCCTTTCCCATTACACTGCACACTGTCTCAAGGTTTAAGAGCAGAAACAAAAAGAGCAGAAACAAAGCTCCCACTGTAACTAATAATCAGAAAGATCCTCTCTTCCTGTCACTTCATCACCCGCCACTCAGCTTCACTCGCCAGATTTGAGTCTTTATCCTTTATCCTTAATCTCCAGTGAGCTGGAACTGCTGGTGGTTTACCGTCACGCTGAGCTAACATTAGCCTTTGGTGTGAATGAGGATGTGAATTAAAAGTTAAGGCTAACACACCTACAAAAAAGATTTATCCTCTAAACTTGCCTCAGTGAGCCTTCTGTGAGCTAGAATTGCTGGTGCTTAAGCCAAGAGGATATGTCCCCTTGATGGCCAGCTTAGTGATGTCCCCAGCAGTTTATACTCACACTGTGGAACATGCATGCTAAGATAGTAGCAGTAGAATGCTACCTGCTCCTAGAACAGCTCCACACAGCACATTTAACAGATTAATAGATAAATGTAGAATTACTCCACTGAATTAATGTAGAGTCCTGACATTTCAAATAAGTAAGTTACGTTAGGGTAGACATGTTCTGTAGCTGTTAGCTTCTGCTGTCGCCTCTCATAATCCTCTGCTGGAAGTGGTGGGTGCTGTGTTGGTCTGAACTTGAAAATAATTTGAACACCATAAGGACTTATATCTGTTTTAGAGTGGAGTTTGTATTTTATGTATTTATCCGTATATTTTAAAAAACCTGCAGCAGCTGTTTGCGTTGGATCATTTATTTTCATTAAACTGAGACGAATCACTTTCCCACGTGCTAGCCGCTTTGGCAGTGCATTGCTAAAACTCACACAGGTTGAGGTGAGGGAAGTGTGTGCAGAACTTTAAAAATAATGTAATGATGTCCAGTTCTGTGAATACATTCCTTTTTATCAACCGTTACATCTCGCACTCCGAGTGTGCTCAAATCTGTGACTGTGGATCTGATGCTATTGGTTACCATGCAACCTGATTGGACGTGGCTCAACACATTTCCATACAGATTGACCGGAAGGACAGACAGCAGAGAAATCAGGGAGTGCATCAGCAGCTTAAGGTGCATTTCGTCATCTCTCACCACATCGTGACGCTCTGTTTGATGTAAATGATCAAAAAAAAAAAAGACACAAAAAAGGCAAATCATTCTGCACGATGTCACTGTTCACGTCACACACATACAGCTTAGAATTTCAGCACTGTCCAGCTTAAAACACCTTCCAGCATCCTTGTCTACTCATTAGCATAATGTAGTATACTGGACCATGACAGGTTCAAGGTTATTAGTGACGTAGAAAACTAAGCTGCTAAATGGTGCCCAAAGAATGAGTGTTTTTGAAGTTGCTGCCAAAGTGTGTGTTTTAATGGAAAAGTGTTGAAGCTGCACTACAGTGGCACCTTTCAGACTACATCACAATAATAGGTAGTTCAAGGAGAAATAACTATGTAAAAAACACCTTTTGAGGGCAGGGGGGAGGTCTTTAACATGGTGTATGCAATATTTTAATCAAGAAGTTATTCATTTCTAATTAACATTCTGTAACTGCCTATTTACAGAACAGTCAGTAAACAGTGCTTTTGCCTCACAGCTAGCAGGGCCTGGGTTTGATTCCCTGGCCCAGTGAGCAGGGTGCTTTCTGTGTGAAGTTTGCATGTTCTCCCCATGTTTGCTCCGGTTTCCACCCACAGGCCAAAAACATGCAGCCAGGCCAATTGGAGATGCGAAATTGCCCCTAGGTGTGAGTGTATGTGTGAGTGTATAGGTCTGTGTGTCTGCCCTGTAACTGACTGGCGACCTGTGCACGGTGTCTTCTGCCTTCCGCCCAGTGAACGCTGGGATAGGCTCCAGCAAGCCCCAATCCATGAGGATAAGTGGCTTAGATGATGACTGAATTAATGATTGTCTGTTTACTGATAT
Organism: Pygocentrus nattereri; assembly: GCF_015220715.1. Classification (NCBI taxonomy): domain Eukaryota; kingdom Metazoa; phylum Chordata; class Actinopteri; order Characiformes; family Serrasalmidae; genus Pygocentrus; species Pygocentrus nattereri. The sequence goes on along the minus strand of NC_051211.1, from coordinate 17,704,989 downwards.
TTCTCGATACGTTATCTGCCTTGGGATTTGATCACCAGGTTTCTGATTCATTATAACATCATCCACAGCTCTAATCTTTCATTTTTTACTGTTTCCTACAAATTAGTGAAAACCTATGAGGTTGTTGAGCAGTAGCATCTTTTTACGCTATCTTCAACATTTATTTCTATTTTATTGCAAATAGAAACTTTAGAATGGTGGTGCATATGTGCATATAAATGCATATAAATGGGTATTGCTTTCAGGTCTGATTCTAACTGTAATAAAGAGCAGTAGGAGAATTTAAAAGGCTTCGTTATCGTGCAAACTGCTAATTTATCCTTTTTTTGATAGCCAGATGTAATGTCTATGACTTCCTTCTTGATGACTATAAACAAGTTGCATTTAGGAAAACACAGAATTACCTAAAACTGTCCACTGAAACTGCCCTTTTCTCCACCATCATGAACAGATAATGGTTGATAGCATGCTGGAAACTCAATTCTTTCCAATTCAAAGATCTGATAATGAGCAGCTTTTAGGTCAGGACCTCATATTTACGGTAACTCAGAACATGCACCTGAAGGCAGAATTGGAGCCACCAGCCCAGCTGATGCTGTAAACACAAATGCCTTGCTTTCACTGGCTGGATGAATGTGTTACAGATTTGTTTACATTTATTGCTTTTCCAATGACAAAAAATAAATAAGGTTTGTTTATATTTGGTGTTTTTGTGTTGTGTTTATAGTGGAAGCAAATGTGATATGTAGGCGTGGTCTTTTTACATGGCGCTGTAATGATACTGTAACCACGGGAAACCTGGATGCTGGAACTGCTGACACATATTTTTGTGAAACTTACTCCACATAATCCCTTATGACCCAGTTTATCTACTTTTTTCAGCTCAGAAATTCATTCCGGTTGTTGAGAGCTTCAGCGCAAAGCTAAACCTTCCTACATTCCTAAACCTTCCCACCCAACCACTTTACTCATATGATAGTTCACAGCCCTGAAGAAGACCTGATTGGTCACAAGCTTTAGATCAAATTAATTTCTCTGAAATGCACTGCATGTCAAAAGTATGTGGATGCCTAAATATATATGATTATGTGTATATCACAGTAACTTACCATGTGTGGCATGAGGGTTGGTGGGGCATTGCCCCTTTAAGCAACCCCTTGACACAGGAACCTATCATATGTAAATACTTGTCAGTGTCAGTGACAGTGTTAGCTTGGGAATAATGCAAGAAGCTACGGATTTTATCCCCTGGTTGTGATGTTCATAAGCAACTAAATCATGTGTGCCAGTGTGTAGTGTCAAATCATTATTCAGACAAAACCTGCTCTTTGCACCAAGGAAGACACTTTAATAATCATGCAACAGAGCTAGCTATACCCTGGGTAGTAGCACATAGCTGTTTGAACGCTCATTGAAAAGAAACAGTGAAAATCTGACATTACCTGACAAATTTGGGCATATTTGTCCTAAATATTTGCTGGGAAATGTATATATGACTTGTATCTGGATCTCCACCATGTATTATAATAATAACACTAATTTGTTATAATCTGCTTGACAAAGCCTCGTGTAGGATAACATTAGCCTACAGTATCGCTTCATTAAATGATGTAGAATGACTCTCTTCTCGTAGGATAATGGTGTGGTCTACATTGACCTTCTACCCGGTCACTCTGTAGGCCATTATAAATGAGTGATGTGGTCAGGCGTTCCAGAGTGACCTTCAAACGCTCTGCTCTTATAGTTCATAGCCCACGCCTGTCACATGGTGTGAAATGGAGGCTGGTTAAATGTATAGCACAGTGATTTTCATTCACTAAAGGGAAGTAATAGACCCCACAGCAGAAGCGGTCAAGGTAAAATTATGGGTGTATTTCACTAAAGCATGTACGTGTTGTTTGTTCTTGTAGGTGATTTCATCAGTGTTGAACCAGAGTAAAGGTGGAAATATTCATCCTGTTCTTATTTATTTAAAGTATTGTAATGACTTAACAATGTTCTTTATGTATAGGTGTGTTATAGCATATGTAGTCCTTTACCTTAATAAAGCAAACACTCATACTACAAAACACAACATAATGAGGACATCATGTTCAAATGTATGTCAATATATTGTGGTAGCGTCACTGGACGTAGGGTTTGGGCCAGTTGGATTAGTGGAGAGGAGCAGGATATTTAGAGGATGCTAACATTTCTGAGCTGAAGATATGCTTCAGTTACAATAATCTTGTCTTAAACCTCAGTAACACCATGTCTTTAAGTGGGTATAGGATAAACCTCAGCTAAACCTGATACACAGCGCCATCTAGTGGCAGATGTGTGAGTGTTAATGACACAGCTATTGGGTTTAGTTTAAACTTCAGGTGTGCTTGAAACTGCAGCTTCTGTGGCCACAACGGTGGAGTTTAAAAACCCACATGACTCATTCAGGTTAAACTGTAAACCACAGCTAAGCTAATGACAATTAGCCCCATTTGACCCAACAAATGACAGTCTTAAACATTAAAAAGACAACAATTCTGAAGAAATAATATTGGATGTAAATAAAATACATAAAAATAACAACCCACAGTTCACACCAATTTACAATCTGATGTTCCCAAACAAACAAGACTCAACAATCCTGAACAAATAACACAACTGTTCCTGAAAAGCATTACCCAAAAAATAGCAAGTCAGTACTTCCCAACAAAGGAACATCCCAAAATTCTCTCCAAAATAACCACAACCCAACACTTCTAACAAAAACAACACATCTAAACACAAGCATTCTGGGAAGCATGAGCTTGAAGGTAGAAAGAGCAACTTGATTGTGACTGAAAATCTCTATTTCCCATCAGAAAAGAACCTATTTCCCAACAATTAACTACAACCCAGTGATCCCCAACAGTTCTCCACTGCTTTTGTTTTGTTTCTGCATGAGATCATTCTAGATCTGTTAATGGCCGCTGACGCCATGCGAATGAGGAAGCTGAAATGTCCACATCTATCAGCTGTAATGGCTTGCCAGCCCATCCACCACACACATACACACGCACTTGCTTTTAACTGCCTGAATTCATTAAGCGCTGTGCAGATGTAAAAGGCTTTTTTTGGTGCTTAATGTTATTTCCTGTTGTTCAGGCAACATCACCAATGATTTATTGAGCATGGGGAAAGCTGAGGACTTCAGAAGCTGCTGAATTGCTGCTGGGTTCAGTTGATTTATTGAAGTCACTACTTAATTTGCTGCTACACCACCTTTGTCCACCAGGTGCTGCTGCATTCAATGTAATTTGTTCTCCTAGAGCTCTACTGGGGATATTTTATATCCCTCCTCTTATCTTAAAATTTATTGACATCTTTTATGCTTGGGGTCAGTTTGACCGCAGCAATCTAAACCTCTGGGAAATATCAAAGTTCTGGTGGGAATAATGATTTCCCCACCCATAAGTTGTGTGAACTATCAGTCCTTGCCTCATTGTGTTAGGTTAGGGACATAAAGCAAAGGCAAGTATTCTGGGCATAATAAAATGCCATGTTAAAAAGACCACAGTATCATCCAAAACAACCAAAACAAAGGTGTATAAAATGTTTCGTACAGCTAAAACAGTCTGGGGTCAAATTGACTCCAAGAACAGCACTGTCTACAAAATATGTTCAGAACATTGAAGTCATCATTGTGTTACTGTTACATTTACCAGGTTGTCCCCATTAAATGAGGAAATATATAACTTCATATATAAAAATATATAAAATATAACTTCAATCATTTATGTATGTTAAAAACTCAATTTGACTCCAAAGATAATAGAAGAGGTCTTTGCCATCAGTGGAAAAGGACCACCAATGACCAGATGTGATTTGGGTAGTGGGCTATTCTCAACACAACAGTGAAACCAGGGCCATTTTTTGCCTAGTCACTCAAGGTTTTCAAGCCACCAGAGGCCACAAAATACACGCTACTAAAGATATACTCAACATTCTTTTTCTGTTGCACACAAAAGAATTGATAACAGTGGGTGGAAGGGTCCTCTAAATAGGACATTGTTAGGAACCTCAGAGACACCCTGACTGAAACTGACATGGCAGTGGCATGCTGGTGTGTTAAGAGTGGCATTTTCCAGACATGCTCTCTCACTAATACTGTTACTTTCGTTCACACGTGATGTTTTCTGATCTGCTGGTGTCTGGTGCAGTGAGTAGGGGGCTGTGATTGGTGGGAGAGGATGGAAGAACTGACAGGAGAATAAAACTGAACTGAACCACACACAGTAGGACTGCACACAGTGCTATGTAGGGGTTAGTGTTGTAGCCAGTTGGCTGTTCCTTGCTCTCTGTCCTATATTCTATCTCTCTATTCTGTTGTTCTATGCTCTCTCTTCCTTTGTCTGTGTCACTCCTCCTTTTCTCTTCCTCACTCTCTCTGTCTCTGTCTCTCTCACTGCCTTTTTTATTTTTTTACCTTTCTCCTGCTCTCCCTTTTCTTTCTCTCTCTCTCTCTCTCTCTCTCTCTCTCTCTCTCTCTCTCTCTCTCTCTCTCTCTCTCTCTCTCCCCCCCATCTGCTGCACACAGAGACAGTGAAAAGATTGATGGAGCTGTGTGTGTATCTGTGTGTGTGTGTGTGTGTGTGTGTGTGTATTAGCGTGTGAGTGTGTGTGAGAGAGAGAGATAGATTGAATCAGTGTGTAAAAGCTCCTCTGCTCCAGTGTTTGCTCTTATGAATGCTGCTCATTGCTCATTCAGGGTCAGTGTTAGGCATGTGCTGTGTGTGGGTCAGAGATGTAAGTGATACTGCTTGTGAGAAAGTATGTTTGAGCCTAAGCTCACCATATCCAATGCTAAGTGTCAGCGACACTGGAGACACACCGCCCTGCACGTTTGAGTGCTTTCACTGCTCCCGACAGACCTGGTCTAACTCTTACCTGATCTGCAGCATTGGGCTCTGGAGCAGCAGAACCATGTTTACTGGAGTGATGAAGCACCATTCCATGCCTTCGGCCAGAGTTGGAACGGTGTCTGTGATCCAGAACTAATCATCCAAAATCCGTATCTAACCTCATTAATGCTCTTGTAGCAGAATGCAACCAAATCCTCACAGCAATTTGTCAGCACCTAATGTAAAACCTTCTCATCACTACCCTTAATTCCAGTGAAGAGTGTCTACAAACTTTTGGACATATAGGCCCTGATGTCCTGAGCCTTTTTCGCTAGTTTCAGGCACAAATCAAAGGCAATCTGCCTATGTGTTATGTATAAGACTAACATGCAGTTTCTGTGCTGTGTGCATTGATATATGCAAACTACATATAAAGAACAACACAGGCTATTATAAATGTATGTGACTATATAGTAAAATGAGACAATATTAACTCAAGATTCATTAATTAAGTTTTGAAATCGACTTTATGTGCAGCTGTTTTCCCTTTACATCCACAAGCCATGCACACCAGCCTGGAGAAGATAATGCAGCGCTGTGGCTGACATCGATTCAGCTGGGTTAAATCTCATTTTTAGCCCGCCGTTCAGTGTTTTTTTTTCCCGGAGACTGTCCTGTTAAGTGCCCGCTTACTGCTGTCACCAAGCCTTAGTCTTCCTCCACTCTTCCTCCTTCCTGTGGCCTGGTTTCAGGCATCATGTTGTACTCTCTGGACACACTGAAAATTTTAGCTATTTCTGAGACATTTTAAGCTCTAAACATCTCATCCTCGTCCACTGTGTCTCAAATTTGGTCTCAAAAGTAACTACCAAATACAGTCTTTCATAAAATATAGCAAGTCTAAAACCCCCTGGAGTACTGAGCACCCTATAGTATCGGTACAGCAGCTGAAGTTCGTTAGGCTCTGTTCTTTACTTTTGGGATCTTTTTGGTCTGGAATGAAATATTAAAGCTCCACAGTGTGAGATGTGAGCAACAGCAAAGCAGTTCAGGAGCTGAACCAACCAGGACAGAATAAGTTTAAAAGAGCTCAATGCTAATGAATACATTGGAATTGAGTAAGGGTGGATTGGACTAGAAGCTTTTTTCTCTCTGATGCAGAGAGCTGTTCCCTGCCCCTGCTCCAAATGATGGGCTGCTTCAAGAGAATTAATGGTACATCTGTATTCAGAATTTTGTGTGCCTGCCAGACTAGGAGAAAAAGTCATTTTGCTAAGTATTATCATCAAATCCATCAAAATCACAAGTACTTAAGTACATAAAACTGCTTAAATGTAATCGGTAACAGCACATTTTCTGTGCTTGCTTCATGTTCTGGTACCTGGTCTTGTCCATTTTCATCTGCTGGACTGTTTGATCAGACTTGAGCAGGATGAAGGATGACTCTTACTGAGCCGCAGGAGGAAATGAGAAGGAAATGAAGAGGAAATGAGGCGAATGATGCTGCATTGAGAAATTCCATCTAATCCCAGGTAATCCAGCCTAATCACTGCAGGTAAAGTAAGCTATGGCCTCAGGACAGCTGTGGATTAGACATGGAGCAAAGCAGCACTGCAGAGATTAAAGTAATGGAACCAAAAGTTGGAAATATATATATATATATATATATATATATATATATATATATATATATAATTACACACCGACATTTTGCTGACTGCTAACTGGTGGGGCAGTTTTAATTGGTGAGATACAAGCTTTTATCAGCTCTATGTTTTTTTCACATTAGCCTCATTGCTCCTGCACCAAACTAAATGATGGAAGCTAATACAGTATCTTATTCTAGCTGTTTGCATTGCTAATGACTAGAACAGTGACAATTGGGGATAAAAAAGCTTACTTGTTAGCTATATTAGCCTTAAGGGTAGAACTAAAGAAGCAAACTTGAGTCACCAGGCATGTCTTGGCTGATCGATAACATTTGGGGTAGAGGAAAATAGCACCAAATGTTCCCTAATTACCAACTATTGGCTATTTACCATCCCCTTACAGTGGGCCCAAAAAAGTTTTTAGACACTTTAACCACTAGTAAACCTTAATGCAGTTTATTACTTAATAAACTACATTACATTCATGAAATGTTTAACAAAATGGGCTTTCTTTCAGAGGAAAACACATGTAGCGCAACATTAATTTGGGAGAAAGGCTGGGGAAGAATTACCGTGTAGGCACAGATGTGGAAACATCAAGGTCAGTGTTCATTGACGGAATTGTGATTATATATTTATAAGCATTTAAATAAATAGCTCATGCTATATAAATCTGAAACCTTTTGAAATAACATTCTACCAAAAAGGTCTTAAAATGGTTTGAAATAAATAAGTTGGTATGACATTTTGTTTCCTAATGCTACTGTTGTTTTCAAGACCACTAGAGATGATTCAGAGTCAAAATCAAGACCTGGACACATTGAGTCAAGATCAAGACTTTATGATAGTCGAGTCTGTGTCAAGACCAAGAACAGATTGTTTTTTTCTTCTAAATATGTAAATAAAAAGAATAAAGGGGAAAAACTGAACAATTTCTAGTTACCTCAGATGGAGGCATCCTACTCAGGTGGCCTCAAGAACAATTTCCGAGTCTGCCTTAGCCTGAAACCGAGACAAGACAGAGGCAGAATGCTGTTGATTGAGACAGAGAGAGAGAGATCAAGACTGTTAACTTACTACACTACCACTACAACACTACCTATGCAATTAATACATTTTATACATTGTTTCAATACATTACTACATGTTTAAGCATGTTGCAAATACTTATTGGAGACCACTCTATGTTAGCAAGGGGAAACTCAAATCTCTAAACTAAGCAGTTTTCATGTCCCTGACTCTTCTGGTCTAAGTGATGTTGCTGCTACAGGCAAACAGTTTAAAAGTACGTGAACTTCTCTTCTTAAGTTTCTTTATGCGAATAAGTAACTCTTTTAAAGTTTTTGACAGCGAGTGTGTGACTCTTTCTTGATGCTGTCCGGCTCCTCGGCCCTTTGGGAAGGACTGTGAGTGACCGCTAACGGCTAACAGACCGCTAACAGATGTGACACAGCCAGATTCGTCCCGCAGTGCATGTAAGTCATGTTGTCTGATCAGCCGCCTGACTCATGATGAGGTTATTATTGGACAGCTGTACTCAATGACACTCTACACAACTGGCCAAGGAGACCCTTCAAACTGAGGCTGCAAGTGTTTCTGCGTGTGTCCTTGTGCAAGAAAAGTAAAACTGACCACTTTGGAAACCCCTTCCTTGTAGCTCCACCTTGTTGGTGGATAGTTAGAGATTGATTCAGGCCAACTGTTAATGCTCAGTTTGTGTTAACCATCTCCTAGCATTTCATCAATGGTCAGTTGCAGACCACAGAGTTGCTCTTGGCTGGATCATTTTGGGTGGTGGAGGACTTTTAACCTAGCATTGACACAGACATGTGTAAAGAGCCCAGCAATACCACTGTACCTGATATCAGCACCACTGTCAGTAATGGTCCATCATTAAAATAATATCCGAGTAGGGTTGATTTCCAAAGTTCTAAACTCAGTGAGTGGAAGTACAAGGGAAGGGTTTCTAAGAAAGGGGCCAGTGAGTGTATATGCCGTCTGATCAAGCGTGTGTAAAGAGTCTGGTCTGTGTTTAACCTATGAGGGTGCTGAAAGCCCTGTAGCATCATTATGAGTGTGTCTGTGACTCAGTGTCTGGGCTGCTGCCCTTTATAACACTCATAAGCATGTAGTCCAACACACTTATTCAGGTCAAACACAATAATATTAAAGCTGAGCTTTTGTCCAGCAGGTTGTGCTGTAACTCTGAGTCACTGAGTCAGTGAATACTTTTTTAGAAGGTCCTGCTGAAGATCGGACTCTTTTGTTTAGCCATTAAAACAATGACTCCAGGCTTATGGCAACCATAAACTCTGATCCAGAGAGACTTTAAATGGAGGAATGAAACCTTATCTAGCTGTGAGAGTCAGGTTTTAGATACCTACCTTGGACCAGTGGGGAAGCCTCAAGACCTTCGAGACAACATTTACTAATTTCTAATAACACTGCTGTATGGTTCATTATTGTATAATAGCACCATCATGCTTGGTGTTTTTAATCTCAGCAGGAACTGGAGAAATACTTTTATTTCATTATAATGCTTAGAATCTCTGGCATCAGACGATATATTTGTAACCATTTTGTAGACTAGTGGACTTTACTGTTCGGCAGTTATACTTTAAGCTTGATGTCAACTAGTCCCAGATCATATGATTATGACACTAACAACATGGACGCCTCAGAGAAGACCATATGTGGGGAGCCTGGTGATTTTGGGGTTTCTCACTCATGGTGGCTTCATTCTAACAGTTCTCTGCTTATCTACAGAGCTTCAAAGATCAGATACTGAATATTATTGAATGTCTCCAGTTTCCTGAAGACTACAATGAAAAGTCATGTGTTGTGGGAGAGGGGGCATAAATGCTGTGGGCGAGCACCTTGGCAAGGCTGCAAGGGTGCATCCAAGTCGATACAATTTTTTTCTGGGGTTCTGGGGTCTGTATCTTCGGTACCCTCAAGGCTTGCAATGAGATCCAGGGCTTGTTGAAAAGAGCATGTCCCGCTCTAGTGACCTGTGAGTTTGGCTTTGTAACAGGTTTTAAAAATGGGAATTGTTACAAAGCATTCACTTCTCCTATGTTTTTATTCGTTTTATTCACTAAATCTTCAGTGATTAGTCAATGTCGACTTGACTTGCATCACATAACTGTCAACTTTAAAAAAATCTGAAGATGTGCAGCCCACACTGTAAACAGTTCTGACTCAGTATGTTTTTTATGATCACTCATGAACAAGGGGATCAAGGGGACAAGGACATCCCTTCTAGGGATTGGGAGATGGGCCTCAGGCTGGGAGCAGTAATGCAGTCACTGTCCCAGATTATAGTGGAGAAGAGGAAGCTGAGCCATAAGGTCGGTCTACATTTCAACCCTCACCCATGGTCATGAGCTGTGGGTAATCACTGAAAGAATGAGAAGTGGTGGAAATGAGCATTCTTTGGAGGGTGCCAGTCTACACTTTACTTGACAGGTCTGCTTTACTTGAGCTCGGTCATCAAGGAGAGTTGTGCCGCTACTCCTACACATTGGGAGGAGGTAGTTGAAGTAATTCAAGCCCCTGGACGCCTCCCGGTGGGGGTTTACCAGGCACAGCCTACTGGAATGAGACTTTGGAGTCAACCTAGGACCCTCTGGAGGGATTATATTTCCATGTTGGCCTGGGAGCAGCTCAGGGTCCCCTGGAATGAGCTGGAGGAAGTTAGAGAGGACAGGGGTTGCCTGGGATTCTCTGCTCTCCCAACTGCTACTGCAACCCTATCTGGACTATGCGGTTAAAGGTGATGACAATAATGCTGTTTTTCTCTAGAAAGGATTGTTTCACATCAAAATGCTTTGATAAATGAAACAAGCTGATGGTAATGATTCAGTACCAATAAACACACAGTTCACCACAGAGTTGTTTTGCTTGTCATTTTAATTTTGTAGCAAGTTTATACAAAGACCATTTAGTAAGGTTGTATCTATAAAGAGATGTTTAAAAAGCCGTACAGCAGGTTGAGCTCAGAAACTGTGATTAGCTTCATAAAAACCATTAGCATAAACATCATCACTTTAGTACCATGAGGAGTTTGGTCAGATGTCCAGTGATTAGCTACTAAGAATAGGTTTGTTCTTGGTTTGGTGCTACTTCGGGATCTCCAGAACTGATTGGAGATGACATCAGGTATTAGTAGTCCTGTGGAATTATGGGAGTTTTTCCCCTGTCATGCCTTGGTGGGCTTTTAGGATTTACAGGAAGTCTTATGAAAACATGAAAATCCCTCAAAATTCGGACGTATGAGTTTTTTACCCAGACCTTTTGAGAGGAAAAAAACAGAAATACAGCACTGACCCCCTCCGAACCTTAGCTTTAACTCATCTGATTGTTTTTTGCATGGATTTGATATCATGACATCATGTAGGCTAGTCGTACATCACACTACTGCTGTACAGTCCACACTTGTTTATCCCTGTGTACATTACAGGCACTCACAGACGGAGAAATATATATAAATGTGTTTCTGAATGTGAGCTCAATGTTTAATTCTTCTGTCCGCAGTGTAGTGAGTATGTGTTGTGAGAAGCACTGGAGTAAATGGCTGTGGGGGTTTGAGGGACAGAGATAAAAGTAAAAAGGAAAAAAAACAGAGCGAGAGAGAGAGAGAGAGAGAAGCAAAAGAAAAAAGAGACAGCAAATAAATACAGAAAAAGAAAGGGGGAAAAGGTGTAGGAGTTAAGTTTAAAAAAGAGAAGAAAGAGAAAGAATAATAAGACAAATAAGAGCAAATGTTAAAAAAAGAGATAAAAGCGGCAGAGAGAGAGAGCGCGAGAGAGTGCAAAAGCAAAAACAGAAATATGAAAAAAGGGGAGAGAAAGACCAAATGTAAGGAGAGAAATGAGAGAGAGAGAGAGAGAGAGAGAGAGAGAGAGAGAAAAGAGGAGAAAGAGAGGGTGAAGGGACTAGGGGCAAGCAGACAAAATTAGAGGCAAAAAAAAACAAAAAAGAAAGAAGAAAGAAGGAAAAGAAAATAGGGAGGCGGTGACAGTTAAATTCAGCTGAAGTGAGTAAGAGAGAACGAGCAGAATGGGAGGATGGATGGGGAACAGAGACAGAAAGAGGGTTAGCACATGGCATTGCTCTCTTGCTTTCTCGCTCTCTCTCTCTCTCTCTCTCTCTCTTTCTCTCTCTGAAGCCAACCTTGGACATCGGTGACAGCTGGACCTCACACATTCAGTCGCCCTCAGGAGAGAGAGAGAGAAAGAGAGAGAGAGAGAGAGAGAGAGAGAGAGATATATGGGGCTAACATGGGATATGTTGAGTGATCCTGCATGGCTGGCTGTTTGGATGGAGAATTCTACACTGATTATATGCTGCTTCTGGTCTTAAAGCTAAATATCAAGCATCTGAATTTCCCTTCAATTGTGTCGCGAATCTCGAATCTGTGATTGACCTCATACGTGTCAGGGAGAAAACTGTGTGAACAGTCATTGATTTCTTGCTTTAATTTACAGAGTTGGACCCTCATTTGTCTGTGTGAGGGTTCTCAGTGCGTTAGCATTAACTCTGAAGAGGGAGAGATGTTAAACCTTGGTGGGCCATGTGTATATATAGGTGTAGGTGTGTGTGTGTGTGTGTGTGTGTGTGTGTGTGTGTGTGTGTGTGTGTGTGTGTGTGTGTGTGAATTTCAAAATGCTGATCTATATTCACATTGTATACATACATATTTTTGCACATTATTTATATATTCAGCTTTCTTTGCTCTATTTCTTTTAACCCTGATCTAAGCTAAATAGGAGAGCAATCACATGTAAACAAAACAACAAACTCTCAGTATCATCATTAAAAACAGATGAAAAGCAATCAGGTGAGCCTAATTAGCCGTCCTGTAAGCGTTAAAAAGAATTCGCCGGGTAACGAGGTGGACTGTTAATTAGCTTTGACCTGTTTATAGTGGTTGGCTTGAGATTTCCTCTGAATGCTGGTAGGTTCAATCTGATCAATCACAGATTTGTGTGTTGTGGCTAAGACATCGTTATCATGTCTCACTTTGCAAGCTTGCCTTTTATCATTTGATTTATATATTTTTTTCCTTCAGTTTGTGGTCAAATATAAAACCATTCTGCTATGTAAATTTTGCATAATGTGCTCGTTGAGATGTAAACAAAGTCATTTAGAGTGGGTTCATAATGGTGCATTGTAAGAAACTTCCAGACTTCGATTTCTTTACAGTGGTGGTGATGGGAACCACGGATTGTGATGTTTAGAATGCAAGTATAGTCATTCTATTTACTATCTCCAACCATCAATGCACCTATACATGTCATCTGAGATTTTATCTGTAATGTTGATCATAGTAAAATAGTGATAAATCTGATATTGTAAAACAATAGATATCTCAGGCATCAGACAACGTAGGTGAAACTTTTTGATGTATTACATTTCTGTGTAGTAGGTTTAGGCATTAAACTGGTGCCTGGTACTACCACTGTGACCATTTCACACATATGTTTCTCTAGAATAGAGCATTTCACAAATCACTCTGAATGATAGTGTTTACATCTTAACCATTAAATTATGCAGAAATTTGTGATAACTCTGTCTGGTCCCAAATTAGGAAGAGATGTCCAAGACGATGTGAACTTTTCATCATACCTGCAGGCTTACCTGAGGTGAACAGAGTAGCCTAAAAACAGTAAAATTAAAAGTGAAGTAAAAGTATTATTAATGTAGAGTAAAAAAACAATTGAAACTTTGTATAGACATAAATGTATAGGATGTTATATAGCAAGAAGGAACAAATAAAAAAAAAAATCAATAATTTCTCTCACAAACATACTAGTAGAAGCAGGGTTTGAAGAGGGGCTGGGGGGTGAGGAGTCATTCTATAAATGAGCGAACAAGAGAGAGACCAAACTGAATGTAGGTGGCTCCTTGCTATTTCCTTGAGTAAAATAATTTTTTTGTGACTAACTGAATGCTCTCACATGAGTTCATTGTGTTTAATATTAGATTTTTTTCCGATCAACATTTGATTTCTCCCCTTTCCTTGAACACGCCAGCCTGAATAACTCAGCCATTCAATCTAATGCACCATTGACTTGCACCCCTATGGAAACCCATTGTTACCATTGGTCAACATTTGTTACTCATTATTTCAGCTATTTTTGTTCTTTTTACTTTTCTTGAACATTTTAGATTTTGCATGAATACACTGAAGTAGTGCTTTACTTTTTCAAAATGTAGACTTATTATCTCAAAGTTGTTAATTGTAATCATTATTTTGACATAATTAATACAATTTTCTAGAAAATAAGTCTTTTCTACATAGTAAGTCAATACCTTGAGACAATGTCATTATTACAACAGAGTAAAACAAACTGTCGGTTGTTATTTCTACATAGTAAGTCAATATCTTCAGAAAATCATCATTTTCACAGTAACAATTTTGACATCCTGTTACCAGAAATAACTGCTAAATAGTATGCTAAAGGTCACCTCCAGACCTTCCACCAGGGGACCTCTACCACACTTCAAACTCTGAAAAAAAGTAAAAGTATCGTTTGAAACCACCCTTCAAATTTGTACTAGTAATTTGAAAAAATTTAGCTAGTTGCTATCCACCTTTGCCTGCAGGTTACTGTAATAGTCATTTAGACTGTATTCAGTCAAGGCTGATTCATTTCAACTAATAGAAAGTTTTTTTGTTGAATTCTTCAGTTAGCTTTTGGATCATATTTAAATGTCTGTTTATAGAAGCAGCCAAATAAACAGCATCTGGCTTGTCCAAACATGTAAGGAATCTAAAATAATAATCATAATAATGATCATTTCTAATGTCATTTGAATGCACTAGTCTGCATCTGAATGTACCCAAGCTTGACTGGATGAGTTTGGACACACACTTGGCATCTCCTCCAAGCCTATACGGAAACATGGCTTTCTACTGAACCTCTGATCTCAAATCAAGTTACTGTAATCTCCTTGGTTAAAGTCAGGATTCATGTAGGAGAATCCGGACCTGCTTCAGCACTTTAGTGCAGCTTTTGTTTAAAGTGATCTCCTTATTAATAAGCCCTTATATAAACAAGTATTCAACAAACTTAATTATAGACAAAAGGTACAGCATTACAACATTTTGTGAGTACATAGCAATCAAACCACCGAACGAATGGAAAACAACACATTTCTTCAATATACACTGTACAGGACCCCTTTGATTGGTAACTAATGTTTCATCCAAGCATTTGGTTACAATGCATTATTAAAAGTGATTATATGAAACATTATTTACTATACATAGCACAAGCTTGAAACATGGCAAGACATCTTTAAAGAATGAAAGGGACATGTCGAAAGTGCGCTGAAACTTTGGAAGCACTTCAACTTGTGTTCGTCAGATGCAGTTCGATTAATATTTGTTAATTTTTTTGTGTTGTTTTTTTTTACGAACACCGTACGAAAAAGAAAATAAAATTGTACACAATGTATTGCTAGACGTGAAACACAAGCATGTCTACCAGATCACGTTTGATCCGATCATAGAACGCTTGTGTTTTTAGAAAGATTTAAAACAACAGTCATTGCTCAGCTTTGGGTGCTGTAATGGAATCAGAAGAGATTGAGTAAAGACTAATCCCTGATGCTCTGAAAAAATCCATAAACAAACAGTCAATATTTACACCTTCAGCACAGGCATCATCAGTTTGTGCATGTTCAACCTCTTCTGATTTCATTTTTTTGGTCCTGCACCTGCAAACACTGTATTAAATAACTTAATTAATGAACAACTGCAAGGCTTTGTTAAGTTATTTAATGTTGAGTGATACTCCAACATTTGTCCTGCGAAGAGTAATCCCACCGCAAAGTCACATGTCGTTTAGGCCTCCAAGGTTGTTGCCAGAGACGTTTATAACCTCAGATACCCTCTAGAGTGCTCCTTAACACAGAACCACCTATTGTCTGGAGGCAGCAAAGCCAGATGCAAGAGTTTTATTAGGAAAGCCTTGAATTTCTAAAGGACAATGGAAAGATCTCAGTGTCAATAATGTGGCTTTTGTCTGGGATGGGTCACAAGTGACTGACTCATCTTGGAGCTTCTGTCTGACGAAATAGTCGCTCTGTGCCTGGGTTGCCGATAGCCTTGTTTGTCCTCACTGAGCTACAGGCTCACCTGGGGCCAAAAAGACACCCCAGAGACATCTCTATGGATACGCAACCACAGATCATAGCAGGTCCAGATAATTAAACCACATGGCTGGACTCAGCACAGACCCATGAGACTGCGTTAATGCAACTTTGTGTCAATCAAGTTGCTTAACAATGGACTCATCAGTCGAGGAAAACTCAACAACTGCATTTTTCTGCAGATCTGACCTGGCAGTTTGTCCCACAGTGGAAATGAACTCTTTCTCAAAATAGAGCTGGAGAGAGAGAATGAGAGAGCGAGGGATATAGATTTTGGTTTTATTGATGAGTTGACTGGAGCTCATTCTTCAGGTAGTGAGATCCTGTAGAGTTACATAGGTGCTGCTTCGTTTTTCTGATTTCCGAGTTCTGCCTTATCCTACCTCCTTCTCCAATGCGGCAGTTTCATTTGGAAGCAGTCCAGAACAATAAATCCTTCACGCAATGTTTTACGTCTGTTATTATCCTGCAAAAGTCAAGATCTGTTTCTTATCCAAGTGCTCCCAGCTACTCTTGAAATCTGTCTGAGCCAATCCTGTTGACGTCAAAATGTCTTATTGCTGTAGTCAAAAGACTGAATTGTTAAAAATTGCATCAATGATGTCATTTGTTAGACACAGGAAGGAATGAAAATCATGAATCTGACAGGAAGAGGGAACAGGAATCATTAATGTGTGAGAAGAAACTGATGTAGCGTAGCTGCTTTTTGTAGGTTGCACTACAGTTTTTGCAGTCATGCACCTTGGTATTCATGCTTGTCTGGTGGTAGAATCAGATGTTGAGACGGTATGTGCCTGGCTGACTCTAGAGGGGATACAGGAACTGAGGTTTTTGGCTCTGCCAGGTTGAAGATGGGCTATCATTAATTACAGTTCCCCCTGCAATGACATGCCAGCTAGTGAGCCAGGCATGTGGCTGGGAACAGCTTGGAAGGGCTGAGATCCAGCAGCAGCCATCAGTCATCTACCCCTGCTTAGGAGAGGCTAACATCCCATGCACCCAAACCTCACAGATGCTAGCATAGCATAGCATAGCATCATCCCATCCTTCACAGAGACTAGCACAGTATGGCAAAGCATCAACCCATCCTTCACAGAGGCATAGTATTGTGTCCACTCTGAATCTGGACAACAAGGCATGGCGTATTGAAACTGTAGTTCACCTTGTCTAAAAAAGTAGACTGCTGGCTTGAATGCTCTGTATTTCACTTCTGCACTGGTACATGGTTTCTTTTAATGTGTATTTGCATGCAAATGTTAGATTGCTGAGTTCTAACATGCTTAGAAAAATGTAATGTTTTCCCTCCTGTGTCAAATGTTGTCAGTCTCAAAGGGGAATTACCTACATTTGGCTGGCACGTGATGTCTGCTGCTAGAAATAAATTAGATTCTCAAAAGGTCTATGACAAAATAGTGATATCATCTAGGACACACATGCATTCACAAAAGCATTCTGTGGTTTTGATGCTTTATGCACTGACTCTATGAGGATCAGTGAAGTTGCTCATCCCTGGAATATGATGGAAGTATCTCAGTATCTCCCACCAGAAATAACAAGCATCCTTTCACAAACTCCTTAACGTAGACATTAGCTCCTCTGTTGCTATGGTAGCCTGATCTCCTCAGGCAACTGTTGTCCCTGGCACTGCTCCTGTGTGTCTGAGCTCAGTGACCTTGCCTCTACCTGTGCACTTTGCCTTTTTTGCAGGGGGTGGAAAAGGAAACAACACAAATAGCAACAAGTTTGGCATGGCTACACCCTGGAGCAGTGTCAAGAATGCCATTGTCCCTTCCCTTTGACCGCAAAGTCTTTAGGACTTGATTTCACTAGAGACCTCAAATATCCTGCTCTTGTCTTACTTCTGGTTTTGTAAATTTCTGGAAAACTGGGGTTGGTGTTGCTGGGGCTGGGTACCAGGGTGGCTATTAGGCCTAAAACCATCAACCCTGTTTAAAACCAGCTATCATCCAACCTTTTCAGTAAGTTATAATTGATTCTGGACAAAGTTAATTGTTCGTTAGGCCTAACAGCCAGCCTTGCACACAGCTCTAGCAACACCCACCCTAGCCTTTAGCCCGTTTAACTCTCTGCTCTGTACCCAACCCAATTAATACCCAGCCTTGTTCTCAACCCAGTTACCACCCAGTCTTTTGACCAACCCAATTAACACTCAACTTTTTCATCAACTCAATTACCATGCAACCTTTTCCCCAATGCAATTAGCAACTAGCCCTAGCACCAACCAAATTATAACCCTAAAAATACCCTTAAACTTAACAAAATCCAACCTGCGCCCATCCAAATGATCACTTATCCATGTTGCTTACTTTTACTGCCCCTTCCTCCTGGCCTTCTATCTGTACATCTCTCTTTTCCCACCTTCCTCAGTCCCTCAATCTCATGCTCTAGATCTGTCTGAGTGATGTCCCCCACTGTGTTGGCTGGAGGTTGATGGGAACTGACAGTCCAATTGTTTGGTCCAGGCAGAAGGGAGGAGTTGTAAGATGCAGGGCTCCTGAGAATGCCCCACTCTGGCAGCACACGTCACCACACTATCAGACGACTTGGCACAGGTCGTGGAATCACAGAAACCAGACAGCTAAGTTGAAGTAAAAAGATGGCCAAGAAATCCCAACAATCTGAGAGAGGGTCACCACTGACCAAAAATACTTCCTCTTTGTTTACTGACGTTCTTCATAGATTCAATCAACAGGAAAGAAAATTATTACAATTGCCAACATTACATCCTATTAAAACCCAATCCCAAGCACCGGTGAATATCCAGATCAGCCATCAAAGTCTTGTTCCTCTTTCTCCTTCTCATTTCTCAATCTCTCCCACTCTGCATCATCACCCTAGCTCTGGTTCACACGGTCACCTCAGTCTTGCTGTTTGTGGGCAGCCCCTTGTGTTTTGGGAGGAGGTGAGGGGATTGTCCATAGGCCAGTGGCTGAGAGAACAACTCCGGCAGTGTCTCTATGCTAAACTGGCGCTTGTTGGTGTAGGCCTGGCGCCGGCTGTTGGGGTGGGACTGCGGTGGTCGTGGCTGGCTCATAAGAGGGACCTGATGCTGGGCAGGGCTCTTACTGGGGTCCCAGGCCTTGAAGGCTGAGCTGGATGTAAGCGGATGGGTGTTGGTTTTGGAGATCTTAGGCTTAGGGAACTGGGCGGGCGTGATGGTAATAGCGAGGGGGGCATGGATGTCCGGAGGAGGTAGGAATGGCTTGTCTTTGGGATGGAAAGCAATGGGTTGAAAGGTTGCAGGAGAAGACTGATGGTGTGTGTAGTCCACCATGGGGTAACTCTTGTAGTAGTCTCTGGGAGCCGTATCTGCAAAGGAAAGAGAAAATGGGGGGTGAGGGGGCAGCATAAAGCCTTCAGTGAAACACACAGGGATTTCAAAAGAACAAAGTTATAGTAGATAAATGCATTTTCTAAAACACTGTAGAAAACTGCTGCAGGTATACTGGCATGATTTAGATTAGATGATGAAAAAATAGAAAGAAGCACATTTGACAGCTGTAAATGTTTGTGAAAGATGGAATCAAAACCTCTGTTACTTTTCACCATGTAGCATATTTAACTGTTTAAGCCCTAATCCTAAAAGAGGCTACCTGGACATGACAATATATACAATGTGCAAGTATGTGACATCTGATCTACACACCAATTGTACTTTTTAATAAAATACACAATCAACAAATGGAGTTATGCTATAACTGAAATTTCAGGGGAGGGCCATCCTGTAAACACCTCCTCTATCTAATCCAACACCCTATAAATTCCCACCTCTACCTTTTGTTTCTGATTACCAAGTCTTTTCAATACCCCACGACTGCATCCATTCCTTGTCCCTTAGTCCTTTGTTAGCCATACCATAGTTAAAAAGGTGGTGGTCTGGCCTTCCAGCTCCAAGCAAAAGCTGTCAAAACTCTGGCCCAGGTCCTTAGAATTCTCATCCCTCCCTCAATAAGCCTCTCATACTACCATTATACGTCAAAGCACCAAACTCACAAAGGATTTTATACCATCCGTTTCTCCACAAACTCAGCTTTTCAGTAATATTAGTTACAAGCATTAAATGATAAAGACAAAACAATATGCACAGGCAGACACGGATGATGTGTATTGTTAACTAACTGTATAGGGTCAAATCACACTCCTGACAATTCTCAAGTGTTATCAGCCTTTTTATTACTGTCCTCTGAAAGTTTTTATAGTTTTACATCAGCCTTTTTGGAGAAAATCTTTTTTGGAAGTCTGAAGTCAAATGGTTTGAAATGGTTCTTTCAAAAATTGCGATGGAAAGTGCTAGCATGCTGGAATGTGCCAAGATAATTTTGGCAGTCCTAGATTCCTGCTTTGATTGGATTGGCTGGATGTTGTATTTAATCTTTTGATTTGGTACCAAGCCATGACAAAAAGGGAATTGAAAAGTGGCTGCTGAATGTTGATTGGCATGTACTGTAATCTAATGGGCAGGACACACAAATGACACTGAGTTTGACGTGTAGATCAGGGCTAGGATGTCATGGTGAAGTATGACATGAAACATTGTGCATGACATATTTTAAAATGCTAATGCTAATTTTAAAATATCTGCCTCTTTATCGCTGAATTGTTTGACATCTTACAATTGTAATGTAAATTAGAATTAAACACATAAACACATCAATAGCAGATTGCTCAGCCTTAAAGGCTTAAATCTTTGACAGTCAGTGAAAACACAGTCTCTGTGTAACACAAACAAAACACTGGCTAATACTGATTTACCTTCTGTATGCTATTGTCACTGAAAGGTAAAGGCATAGTTATGACTTGTAACATGCTAGTAATGTTGCGTTATTCTATGCTCTAACTATTATATTGACTCATGCTGCAACCCATGTGTATTGTGTGCCACAAAAGTGTGATTAATGAGAAGGTCTCGGTACAAGTACAATTTAATTACAAGCGGCTGAGAATCACTGGTTCTGACGCAAAGGCAAATGCTCTAGGGTTTCTCTTCACCACACACACTCACACTCATGCACAAGCTGAGGCTTTGCCCCCAGTTAACATGGAAATGAATCTGAAATCTAAAATGCTGAAGCGAATCTCTTGCAGCCAGGGTTTCAGCAGAAAAACAGCAGCAGCAGTCATGGAGCACTGGCATTTCGCTACACCAGAGATTTTCATATCACACATTTTCACACTCCTGAAATTGTGGCTATTTGATAATCAGTCATGAGTTATTATTTACATTCCATGAATGATCACGGAATGAATGAAAAACACACGCCAGCAGTACAGACTAGCATAACTAGTCACCAGCAACACCAGCATATATGCAGCAATGAAACATAATGTGATCTTCAGCAAAACCATTATAAGTTGTGTTTTTGATGCTGGTATACTCTTTAACCAGCATAGCCAGTCAAGGTGACCAGTGTGAACTGTTTTTTGACTTCCATGCTGATCTAAGTTGTTTTCAGCAAGGACATTCACCTGTAGTCATTGAACAGTTTATAATAGAGTCTTTAAAAGTGTTAGTTGTGTCTGAGTGTCCAAAAATTAGCATTGAGCAAACTCAGTGAGATGTGCATAGAACTAGCCTGCAGTTAAACAGTCCCATTTTTCATCTGTAAAACATTAGCAGTGGTGGGAAGAGTGTAGTTTAGGGTTAGAATATAAATAAGAGCCTTGAAAAAGTATTAGCTTGGTTAGCATGTTAACATATTAGCCTAGTGGTCAGGTGGAGGCACAGTTAGTGTATTTTCAGCAGTGGTGGAGATGATTTAGCCTTGGTGGCAACAGTGTTGGGGTGCTGCATGTTAGCGTATGTTAGCAGTAGTGTTGGCCAGGGTAGCGTGGGTTAAGAATAGAGTGTGTTAGCCTGCCAGTTTGGATTAGCCCATCTCTGCTGAGTGCTGCTCGGTCAGGTCACTGCCGCTAGCATCAGTGCCCTCAGACACTAACAACCTTGCGCTCCTCAGTTCTTTTGTTTTGTTTTTTTTTTTTTTTGCCTTTTTTCATCCAGGCGGGAAAAGGAAAAATAAACTCCCTTTTGTTTACAACCCCACTCTTCCACAATCCTTCTTTCTCTGTTCCTGTCCACTATTGATTGAGTCAAGACCACAGAGAGACAGATTAGCTGCTGACTAGTCAAGTCTGTGTATGTATTCTCAAACTTATGGGACAGCAGATGTTAGTAGAGCCTGGCCTCCATCCTGTACAGATTGTTTCAGACTATATGACCATGAGGGAACTCATCTGTAGAATCACAGCCACTGTGAAACCTGTTATCAGCACATTTTATGTGGGTGATCAGCCCACAGCTACAACCTTACCAAAGATAGGCCTGCAGCCCTTTTTAATATGGACTGTTCAATCGAGCTAATTTGCTAACATAGATGTGCCAGTGGATTCATATGGTCATGCTAATTAGCCCAAGTGGATGCTAATTGAGGAGCTGATGTGCAAATATACGCAGATTAACACTTAGCCTGTGTGCTTTGCTGGCTTTCAGTAAGTGCCTGGATTTGAACTGGAATTCAAATTCATTCAGGGCTGTAGCTAAAAAGCGGCTGACATTTGCATGTGTAGATTTATTCTAGGAAGCCAAAGGCATGAGTGTCTCTTATGTTGCAACTTCTCTGAAATTAGTGAGCAGAGCACCGAAAGAGCATGTGCACACAAATGGAGCCACATTTTGGGGAGCAAGTGTAAAGCAGGAGTTTATTGTTTAGGGAGTTCATGTAAAAAGGCTATTAGATTGATAATGAGTGAGTGTGAAGGGATCTGCTTTCAACTGCCGCCTAATAGTGCCAACTCGCAGATTAAAGGGCTGCCTGACACACACACACGCACGCACGTACGCACGCACACACACACACACACACACACACACACACACACACACACACACACACACACACACACACACACACACACACACAGCAAAGCCAAGTTTGAATTGGACTGCTTCACAGATTGGGATTCAGTACTTGATTCCATCATTGTTTGACAGAAAGGCTATATGTCTGCATTAGAAATATTTAATTGATCAAAATTTGAAATACTGATAATTTTGTATTAGAAACAGTATGTCAGTAAATTCAAAACTATACAAATGGGCATAAACACAGTTAAGGAACATCTGAAACACATGCATAATTGCACATTTCTGAGGTTTACATTAGAGCTGAATCATAGCCCAGACATCATTAAAAACAAGAGGTTTGTTTGTGGTTTACATGATCTTAATGTTCCATATAAAAATCTGATATATTAGACAAATACAGTATGTATAATATATAGACAATACATATGTGGCTGATAGATGGGTGACTACACACAGTACGTCACATATTTAAAATATACACAATGCCATTCAGGGATGGGGGGAGTAGATAAGTAGCGCACTACTTTTTATAGTTAGCTACATTTTTAGTAGCTAATGGCTGCGGCTGAAATGTAGCTAATAGTGAAATTTTTCACTACAACTTTGCGCCAAATCTGAACCATAGGACATGGCCATTAACTGGGCCCGCGGTGACTGTGCAGTAATGACTGAGCCGTGGACAGTTCAAGCAAACAGGCACGCTCTGATCACCCCTCAGGGGTCAGCTCAGAGGTCGCAACTAAAATGTTAAGAGCCATTTTGTTCTTTCAAAATCGAAACCACCTTGGGAGCCACGGCGTTTTATGTTTTACATTTTATGTTTTATGACATTTTATGAGGCTGAAGTTGCTTCTCATCCTCCAACTTCTCTTTTGAATTGTCCCGTTCCACCTTAAATGGTGCTTGAAGTGACCGATCGTACTGCTGTGCCATTTAAGGTGGAGCAGGAGAATTCGAACGAGAAGCTGGTGAATGAAAATCTGACTTCAGTTTTGTGAGTGGCTGCAGATTAAACATATTATTTTTAAGTGCTCAGGAAACCAGCTGAACACTTATAAATAACAATTTTTTGCACAAAGTTGTTTGGTTTTATTGTTGTTTTTGTTGCTTTTTGTTAGGGAAAACCTGGAATTATTGACTTTGCCTTTAGTCTGAATTTTTGTTGGATTTCACGCCTTTGGGTGTGAGTTAGATTGTTACACTTTTTGGTGATCTTTTTGTTTATTTGCAGCTTTTCAATTTTATGTTTTTTTCTGGCACATGAGGCCCTGCGACCCTGACGGAGAAGCGGCTTAGAAAATGTATGAATGGATGGATGGATGATTAAATGCAGTGTCTTCTTCACACTTTCAGTTGGGCTTGTTTGGTGTGTCAGGTGGAGATTCACAAACATTCTGACAATCCTACTTTGAAAGTAGCTAAAAGCACCTACTCTTTCTGGACAACAAGCTAAATTGTAGATAGCTACAAATTTTGGGAAAGTAGCTACAAAGTAGTTAACTACTAATTTTTAGTAGCTATTCCAACCCTGAATGCTATAGACCAGATTTCCATATGGGGTAACGGTTCATCCGAAAATCAAATTTTCACAAACCCATGCTTATCTCAAATAGCGTTCATCAGCAAAGACATTATGATTTTTTTTTGGCAAGCTAGAAGCTAGCTAGTAGTGGTGGCAGAAATGAGCCAGACAATTGTGATACTTTTGGAAATGTTTTGGAATGCTCCAATAACAATTATTTAGACCTTTGCTGTTTGTGAATACAATAATAACATGTGCCTTATTATTGTGTGTGACTGACAAACCACTGAAAATAAAATAATCCTGTGAATTTTCACATTTTTGTCAATAGTACTTGGGAAAGAACTTGTAAATTTGGGAGAAAGAGAGAGATTACATTGATCCACTTTTTTGGGCATTATGACTCTTTTTTGCCATTATCCCTAATGAGATTTTAGGATGACTTCCCAACAGCAGTGAAATAACATGAATAAAATGGCATGTTTAGTAAAAAAGCAGAGAAGTACCAAAATGAAATGAATGAAAAATTCTTGACTGAAACTGAAGCTGTCATTCATGACACATTCAACCAAAAACTGAAAACCATTAAATGATTGCATCATTTAAAGTGTAGAAACAGTCATAAACCTCAGCAGGATGTAATGAATGCACATATTCACAGCAACAACTTTCATAACCAGAAGTGAAAATGTTTGTTACCAAAGATTTTGAGTGCCTCAATATTTTATATGTGTTTTCCATCAGTTAATGCCTAAAAAGGCAGTTTAGAATGTAGATCTAAACCACAGTGGATTATGTTTCACTGTTCACAGATTCACTGTTGATCTGCTGCTGCTCAGACTGTTTGAATGATCTGGAGAAGCAAACAGAAAGAAACTGCTGTTTTAATCACTATTTCTCATTTTCATTATCATTTGTTATGTGTTCGATTTTGACTAGGCTTATAGTCATTTTAAACTTTGTATTTTTGGCCAAAATCGTCCTTTTTTCTATTTCGTTGGCTGTAATTTCAGTACATCCATATAAAAAAATTGTATATTTAAGCTTCTTTAAAGTCTTCTTTAAAGATTCTTTGGTATGCACAGACGGTGTCAGATGTATTTTCCAGGTGTGAAACTGAATGTGCTTTAAACCAAGCTGTTAGTTTGAACCAAATATGTTAGCATCACTGATACCATTACCTTGTGTGATGAGGTCACATGTGAAACCCAGATTTAAAAACTTCAAACCAGGCTGGAGCAACTGATTCCTTTAACTCAAACAGTTGTTATTTAAAAAAAATGTTTTTGTATAAGCATCGCAATTAATGGAACCTTTTATCACTGTACCACAAATTAACATTGTGTAACGACAAAAATGATTCATATTATTATTTATAGATAACGGTGTGTCATACAGTCAGGAACCACATTAACACATCTATGATTATGAAAGTGTTCAGAGAGCACTGGGAACGGTGTGTGATGTAACACACTCGATACCGTCACGCACTCAGGAAGTGAACATATGTCCCACACACAGAGCAGGCAGGAGGCTTCAGACGAACTGTTCATTCACTCTCTCCATCCGGAACTCTCTGTCTCTCCTTTGACGCCTCTCTATAGCTTCACTGCCTGCGTGTCTCACTCTCGCTTTACTCTCACTGTGTATCTCTGTGTCTCTCTTTTTATCTCTATTTGTTTCTCGCAGTATCTCTGTCTATATCTGTCGCTCACTGTTTCTGTCTCTCTCTCTTTCTGTCTTCTTTCTCAGTATCCACATCTTCCGGTTGTGCAGTGTGGGCATGGTTTCCACTTCCTTATAAGGAGCATGTGACCTGCTGTATGCTTTATAGCCTGAAAGCCACATCTTAGTCTTTAAAGTTGCACCATATCACAATAAACACCACCTGGGAAAACATGTAAAATTGTAAACAATAGTAAAATTTAAATTGAAAAAAAAATTGAAAACAGCTACAACAGTTTCTAGTGGCATTTTTCATTTTAAATGTAGGCTACTCAAGTATTGTGTAAGGAACTCAATTTTATGGTCTCACAGGGATGCCAGTACCCCTGCTGTGCACGTTTTATTAAAACGATTGTCACAAGTTGATTGTTTGTTATAGTGAAATATTGTTAAAATTCGTTCAGTAGGCCCTTTTCACATTTCTGCATTTTTTGGGCTGGAAGTACTCATTGCTGGGTAACGCTGCTTTTGCCAATGCAACAACAATAGCACTGATGCTCACACAGCTCACTCAAGTGTTTGAATATGAAGGAAAAACAGCCATATCTCAGTTTCAGTGGTTTGTCAGCTTATGACAAGCAGAGGAAAAATGAGTTTATGCAATTAACAAAGGAGTAAACGTTTTACTGTCATACCTTTGTGTCAGTACTTTTACACTGAATGCAGTTTGAGCTCTAAAGTTGCAGCTGCAGCCACTTTCAGAGGAACAGTTTTCATTTTCTCCCTCAAAAACTGTCAGCATTTGACAGAGTGAATGCTAGGCAAGGAGCAGCTGTTTATTCACAGGAGCTGGTTTTTGTGGAAAACATCTACAATGGCGATACAGACCCTAAAGACCCGGCATGCCCCCCTGCCGGCATGTGCGCATGTTTAGCTTTTTGCCAACTAGTTTATTGTTAGTGAGCTGTTTCAACATCTCCAGCTTATCTAGAGTTTTGGTTATAGGTATTTTCACCTATCAGTTGTTTTATCACGCTAAAGACATTAGTTGACCTGATTGTACACTAATCGCTGTGAAGGAACCATTCCAAAAAGCATTTCTATCCTTTATTTAGTTTGGACTGGCACATGGTTGTGTGTTTGGTTATCCAACCATCCTGGACACATCCTCGAATTTCAGTCTTAGTACCTATGACAAAGATAAAGTGGCACACCTTTTTGAGGTGAGCTGAAGTGATATGAACGCCTATATTTCTGAGAATAATAAACTCTCCATAAGACAACTTACCCAGTGTTTGCACACTTCCGTTTCTTGTGAAAAGTGCCTATTCTTGAAACTTCAAAGGAAAACAGGAGTACAGAATTATTTCCTTACAACTTGTGGCTAATTGTAAGTGGTCCACTCAAAACTAGGCTACATGAGCTCAATAAAATCATTGCTTTTGGGTTTTGTTTTTCACCTACTTGCACAAGCTAATGAAGTCTTGCACAAGCTTTTAGGCCTTATAGTCTTATAAGCACCTTTGCTGACTGTGTTAATACATTTCCAGATACATTTTATGCCTTCGCACTACATAAAAAGTGATGGGCCAGTACAGGTAAATGTGTCTTTCCCTTTCTCCTCCCTCTCTTTTTGACTCTCCTCTTTCATTAGTTTTCAGTTAAGACAGCTGTAGTCTCACATGTCGAGGAACCACCTATTCCCCTTTAAATAATGGTTCTGTATAGCACCCAAAATGGTTCATCTGTAGTCCAAGAACCTTTTTGTAATATAGAACCATTTTTGCAAATAATAAAGGGAAGGAACATTTGACTGACATGCAGACACAGATTGTTGCTGCAAACAGAATTTATTGAAGGTTGTGATGGGCTCAATTCACCAATAGTTACAGACGCAGCTTCTGTTATATTCATTTTACTCTTCCCCTTTCACTCCTTTGTTTTCAGTCTTTCCTAAGTCAATTTTCCCTTTTCATTTCTCCCTTTTTCATACCTCCATTTTCACTTCTTTCCCTTTCACTCCTCTTCCTTGCATATCTCCATCTTCACTCCTTTCATTTTCAGCCAATCCCCTTTCGCTCTTCCTCTTCTCACTCCTTCCTTTTCAATCATTCCTTTTCATTAATCCATCTTTCACTCTTGGATCTTTCACACATTCATTTTCACTGCTTCATCTTTTGATCCTCCCTTTTCATTACTCCTTCTTTCACTCTCCATTCTTTCATTCCTGCCCCGTTCATACTGCAGTTTCCTTTCATTCGTCTTTTTTTTAACTATTTCATTCCTCACTCTTCCACTCCTCTTTCTGTCATGCCTCTGTTTTTACTGTTCACTCCTCCTCCTTTCACTCCTGCATTTGATCTCTTTCTGTCCTTTCAGTGACTTTGGCTACACAGTTGGAGTCGAGCTGGTTCCAGATGAATTCATCCAGACAGAAAGTGTGTGTGTGTGTGTGTTTTAAGTGCTTACATGAGCTTTTTTCTTTTCTGTCTGCTCTGAACACCTGTTCGTTTGACTTTGAGTACCTCATTGTCTGTTCGACTTTTGACTGTGTGTGTGGCAGCATATTACTGAGCATATGGTGAGGAGTTTAAAGGAGCATAAAATAAGCTGGAGGTACAGACATACATGTGGTCATGTGTGTGTGTGTGTGTGTGTGTGTGTGTGTGTGTGTGTTTGTGAGTGTATGCCAGTGTGGCACTAGCATGCCAAACTTCACCAAACACCGTCTGCCTGGCTCTTGGTGTGTGTCTTCACTTAGTAGACATAAATAAATAATAATAATGATAATAATAAATTACAATGGTGCTGGGTTGCCATCGCAAAATAGTGGCTGAGAACAATTTTCCCCGTGGATTAGATGCTTCTTGGGCTGGCCAGCAATGCTACCATTAAATGATGCTACACCACAGCTGCAAAGTTGCTTGAGCTGGTCACTTGTGTTAAACTGAACTGAAGTTCAATGCTACATTCACCCTACCACCACAGCTAAGGTCTTTTTCTAGGCTATGAGTTTCCCTATTCAGCTACCAGTGTGATCCTACAGTGTAGAAGTCCTTACTGTCTGAAAAGGACCTTCCTCCATAAGAACCCTTTATGACTTCTAATTGCAAAAAGCAACTGAGGGTCAGTTAACTGTCACCCATGAAATACTGGAGCATTGATATGATTTAAACTCAGGGCCAGGCGCGTGTGTGTGTGTGTATGCGTGCATGCGTGTGTGACAGAATCAAACATGCAGAGGTTTCTGGGGTCATGACTATGATATATGCATGAGCCAGAGAGAAAAGATTGTTTGTGAGTGATGCTGCTTATAGCATCTTCTATATATACTCACATGTCATCATCATCATCATCCCAGCGTGTGTGTATATTTTAATCTGTCATGCTGTGGCTGGTGTCCTGAATAAATTCCTTCAGCCTTCTTATCCACACTCATCCACTCTCTCTTAAAGGGGCATCCAGGCATAAAACTACAGTTTAATATGTTATTTGTTATGTTATGTAGTAGGGGTGCAATAATACCACTTTTTCATTCCAAAACCTGATACTCAATTATCTGAGAATACTATTGATCCCAATCCTAACTTTATATGATATGGCCTATAAATCCTGACATTTAAACCGGTCCATTATTGTCAGTTGGATAACTTCATATTTGAATGGTTACAGAGCTACAAAAGGTTTAATCTTTAAATGCTTAACTAAATTCTAAATCCATGCCTTCCTTTGAAATACTGGTGTCACAGATTTTGCTATCAACATTTTTACTACTGCCTGTTTGAAATAATCCCACACCACCTGTCAGTTGCCTTCTATTGACAGAAATTGTCAGATGAATTTTTTTATTGCCGGTACTGGATCTAAGCACCATAGTGCCACATTGCAATCCTTGACCTGATCAGTTTGACAAAATTCATGATGTTTCATTTTCTTGTTTTCTTGTTGTCCTTCAGTGTTCTCTCACTACACTAGCCAGCATGCATTATGCAAACAAATCAAGGCAATAAATGCATGTGATGCTGCTAGCTAGCATTAGTGATTTAGTACTAACCTTCGCTGATTTTCTTTGTTGAAAGAAAAATTCAGTCAGCTAAAAAAAAGAAAAGAAAAAAATGGCCTGTCCTCAAGTATCCACCCCAAAGCACTTGAATTCCTTCAAAATTGGCCTCCATCTCTAAGATACATCATCAGAAGAGGGTTTTCATAGTATTGAAAACACTCCAGAGACTACTGCAGCACCACTGTAAGAGGCAAGTAGGCATGTTTACAACAAATGTAGTGATGGTTGAAGGTTTCGTTTTAGTCAGAGTGTCCCTAAGTCCAGAGGGTGTATGTGTGGATGAGGTCATCACTGTCCAGTCTGTACAATCAAATAACCACACAGCCCTAAAACACTAGAATAAACCAAGCATGTGTACAGGAGTGAGAGGAGAGAGAGTAGCAATCTGCACAAGTTGGGTCATTGTAGGGTGGGGTGGACTTGGACAATTATTGGATGCTTATGAAAGCAGACAAGCAGGCAACAAAGAAGGGTGGTGCAGAGAAAAACATGCTAGTACTTTAAGTTTTATGACCTTGTTGTGCATAAACAGAGATAGCGAGAAAAAGAGAGAAGAAGAGCGATGGAGAGGGGGGAGGGGCTGTATCCTCTGTTGTGTTGGTCAGCAGTGCAGAAAGTCATTTGCATTGTTAATCAGAGACTGGCAGTGAGGTGACCTTCAGGAACACACACTCACACCCCTCTTACTCATTTACATTTACTCTTGTACACACACTGCTGAACATGTGACAGCTGTTTATAAACACTCTCACACACAGAGAGTGAGTGTGTGTGTGGGTGGAGGTGGCTGTGTGTAATGGAGAGGTAACAAGTGAGTGCACTTGGCTAGAATACAGTAATAATAGGTTGACTTTTCACACAGAACTCAAACATTCAATCAAAACACCCTTGGCTTTATAATACAAGCAAAGTACAGTTTTAAATCAATTTGAAATTTTTTTGGCTTGGTTTTGTTGGTTTTGTTTTTGGCACTTTAGATTTAAAGTCTTCAGTTATGTCCTACCCATTTTTGATGGATGTTAAGACAAGAGGCCTGATAAGTGGTGGATAACCACAAACCCACCGTGTGCGTCACTGTCAATAAAACTGAAAACATAAGAGAAGTGGTCTTACTGCATAACCTACTTGCTATCTATTTTTCATTGTAAACCAGCAGTAATTAGTTCTCTGTAATAGAGAAAAGTTAGCATTAGCAGCTAATGACAAAAGAAAGTGGCAATGGCATAAAACTGTGGTATAAAAGGTGGTAGTTGACTTCTGCCTAATCACCACCTTACTATTAAAACTAGCATAGATCAACATGCCTGGTCAGCAGAAAAACCAGCGTATGGTTTGTGTTGTGTTGTGTTATGTATGTTGGTATACTGGTCAACCAGCAAAGCTATGCTGGGTGACTAGCTAAACCAGCATCAGACCAACTTAGACAAGCATGGAACACATGCTAGTCTGTCCTGTTTAACACATGTTGGCACACTCTATGTTACTCGGAATCACTTGAAATCCTAATTTCGACCATACTTACAAGTTTATTTTATTCTTCATTCACTTAAGCAGAGACAGTTTGCTGGTAGAATAGGGTTAGGGTCCATTCTTCATGAAATTTACACACAATGTAATGGGCAATAGCCATTTTCACATTATGTCAAAAATCTGAGAAACAACAAAAATGGAGATACAGGTTTTTCTTCCGACAGCAGCGATGTTTTTGAAGTGTGTTAAAGTGGCTTTACTTTTGGGTTTATAGGTCTCTACTCTTTCAAAGAGACGGGAGCCTGGCCTTATATTCCTGGAAATAGCTGTCCGATGGCCGTTCAATTAACAGACTTTCCAGTAAAGACTTTGATTTAACCCAACTTTTTATGCCCAAATTTCTTTATCAGATTACATGTAAAGCTAGCTAGTTGACTTGGCATGTGCATGGTGCAGCCTAGGCTAACTTCTGTCTTGGTGATTAGGGAGCTAAGTGAACTGTTTAGCTAGGTTAGCTACAGTATGTAAATTAAGTGAACATAAGAAAAGTCCCAAATTCTCATATCAATTTTACCCTTTGAAG